>NC_045429.1:198897162-199206329 GCF_902635505.1 Sarcophilus harrisii
ATAAATTCAAATTCATGTCAACAACTCAGGAGAGTCATTGTTTGCACTAATCTAGATGTAGATGAAAATTAAAATCAAATTCAGGAAGGAAGGAAATAGATATTTATTAATTACTATATGCTAGACATTTCACTTTCTTTTAAACTTTCAGTAATACCTTTTTATTTTCAAAATATATGCAGATAGTTTTCAATATTCAACCTTACAAAACTTTGTGTTACAATTTTTTCTCCCTCTCATCTCCCATCTCCTCTTCTAGATAGCAAGTAACCCAATATGTACAATTGTATATGTACAATTCTTCTATATATATTTCCACAATTATCATGCTGCACAAGAAAAATTAGATCAAAAAGTTTAAAAAAATGAGATAGAAAACAAAAAGCAAGCAAACAACAACAAAATGGTGAAAATACCATGTTGTAATCCATAATCAGTCACCACAGTCCTCTTTCTGTATGTAGATGGCTCTCTCCATCATGTCTATTAGAATTAGCCTAAATCACACTCATTATTGTAAAGAGCCATATCCATCAGAGTTGATCATAACATAATCTGATTGCCGTGTTCAGTGTTCTCTTGGTTCTACTCACTTCACTTAATATCAGTTCATGCAAGTCTTTCCAAGCCTCTCTAACATCAACCTGCTGGTTGTTTCTTACAGAACAATAATATTCCATAACATTCATATACCATAAATTATTCAACCATTCCCTAACTGATGGACATCTGCTCAGTTTCCATTTTCTAGGCACTTTGATTGATAAGTAGTTTAAAAAGTTTATCACATTATTTTTTCAAAGCAACCCTAGAATGTAGGTTTTATCCTTATCCACAGTAAACAACTGAGAAAACTGCAGTGAGAAGTTAAATGGATTGATCAAGGACACAGCTAGTGTTGGAGCCTAGATATGAACTTAGATATTCCTGATTCCAGGCCAAATAATATCTTACATCACATAGATACTTTAAATATATAAATTAATAAATCTTAAAATTCATATTGAATCTATATGGCCAAAGATTTTATTTAAATACTTAAATGTATATTCTTCAGACTTGATTATGGAAAGCAACTTAAAAACTTTCTTGAAAACGCTGACTCTAGCACAACTATTTCTGTTATTCTAAATGATGTGTGAAATAAGCTGATTTTCTGCTCTGAAGTTGCACCTGAAGCATCAAAAGTAGGGAAAATGTAGGTAATGAGATAATTCATCTATTTATATCAGTTTGAGAAAATTAAGTACAATGCTAATATGTACAAGAAAATCAACAAGATCCACCTAGATATGCCACTTCCAATAAGCTGAAATGTAGAAACTAAGTAAATAAAAATAACAAAATAATATTGAATGATTTCTTCCCTGTCTATTTAAATAAAACTAAACTTAAATCAAATTTTATACAAGGTTGATTTCTGTTTTTCTCCATTGCTGCTAGTCAATTTCATGCCTTTTTCTCATTCTAATGCTCAAAACAGGAATGAAATATTATAGTCTGCTTTGACACAGAAAGAACCAAAAATATCAGAGAAGCCAGCCTGTATTTTTGAAATACAAAACTCACTTTTTTAGACCAAGAAAATACTATAGGATATTCAATGTAAAAGTAATCTGCTGCAATGTCAAAATCAGGAAAATGAAATAAAGTTAATAATTAGTAAAAGTTTGTATTTAGAAAATGCTCTTTCTAAATTTTCATTATTTAGAGAAATTCTCTTAGTAATGGTATAGTAAATATTTATTGAATTGAATATATTTAATCTCATATAGATATGCCAAAATATTAAAATATTTAATTATTCAGTTAAAATAATTTAATTTAATTAATAGATATGTCTATCTATGAAATTTTAAAGGTGTCTGTTTTAGGAATGGTGTATTATGCCTACAATAGATGGGATAGAGATAAGAGTTTGCACCTCAATCTTTGTTCTCCCATTAATCAATGGACTAAAAAGTCTATATCTGGGTCTTCATCATATGTCCTGTAAAGTATTAGGTATAATATATAATGCATAAAGCGTATAGCAAACTGTCCTTGATCATTATAGCTTATGATCCTAATGGGGAAATAGAAGTAAAATGACAACATGGAGAAATAAATTGCTGGCCTCAGAATCAAGGAGAACCAGATAAAAATCTTACCTTTGACATATGCTAGCAAAGTGATTCTAGTAAAGTCACATCAACACTGAATGTCCAAGTCACATAAGAATATAAATTATAGAGCAATTGGCTACCTGCACTGATAGGGTTTTCTCAATGAGCTTTTCCTACACTGCAGAAACTATAGTCTAGATGAGAAAAAAGGAAGTAAAGCCTGGTATAATTAGAAAATCATTTTTTATTGACAAGACTCAATAATGAGGATAAGTTGGTCCAGAATTTTTAAAGATTACGGTTCTTAATATTAAGAATATATAAATAATTCAAATATAAGGAGGTAGAATTTTGAGTATTCTTTTAGGTTTTTGTATATTTCACTTCAAAAACAGAAGAAAAATGCAATCTTTATATATACCCTGAAAATACAACTTCAGATTTTCATATTTTAGAAACTGTCACATTGTTTTATCATTTTTGCATAGAATTATAATAATTATACAGATTTTAATGGAAATTTTATAATGTGTACTAATTTATTCTTATAATAAATGACTACTGTGGTAGAGCATTACCATAAAAATGCTATGAAGTCCAATCTTTAATACTTTAAATCATTCATTTCTCTAAATAAAACTACTTATTTGTATGTGTGTGCATGTTATTGTTATTTGTCCTTCATTCTTGAAAAGGGCCATAACATCAGGAGGTGATATCATGGTATGCCAATAAATTGAATTGGAGTTAGGGAGAGCTGAGAAAGGTAACCAATCAATTTTCTGCTACAGAACCATCTTGGTCCAGTGGTTAGATATTGCTCTATAGATAGAGATAGATAAATAGATTGTAGCTATCTCTATCTGTCTATCTATCTATCTATCTACCTATTTATCTATCTAGATATAGATCAGGATGACTGGAGATGACCCAGGATGCAATGGGAGACCTTTTTTCTTTTTTTTTCTAAGCCAAGGTCTTTAAAATAGGTCTCACTTTGAATTACTGACTGTGCACGTGGGCACACACACACACACACACACACACTCCTATTGCTTGAAGATTACCCCCATCCTCCAGCAAGGAACCAACAGAGAAGAGCAGAGGCAATTTTTAATTTGCATCTTCATTAAATCATTCCAAATGAGGTACTGTCAGGCCAATCAAAAAGAAAATATACCTAGGGTTTAAAATACTGGTCCTTACTCTGGCACTTTGGTTATTGAGAATCCATTTGCCTAATTTATTGATTACTGCAGCCTAACTAATAAATTGAACTACTGAGAAATCTGTTTATAATAAACTGTAATCTTGTTTGGGAAAAAAATTGTACCTGTTTGCCACAGTGTCATTTTACTTTCCACAATATAATTAAACTAAAATCCAGTTATATAATTCTAAACATTCAAAATATAATATTATTTTTTGTTTGTTCATGGCATATAATTTTAGCTTTTATATACTTGGCTTTTATATATTTATTTTCCTGTGTTCTCTGTCTCTTTATCTCTATCTCTTTTTTTTTTTCTGTCTTTTTCCAAAAAGAAAAGGATGCTTGTTCCTCACTTTTGGGTCCTTAAAGAAATAGCAAAATAGCCTTTCACCCTAACAGACCTGTAATGGTAGATATTTTCTATATATCTTGATCATTACTTCCTTTTGCAGCTGCTATTTGGTTTGAATGTCAGGGGAAAAAAAAAGTAAAAAGAAGAAAAAAAGAAGAGAAAAAGAAGAAAGAAAGATGATGGAAGGAAATAAGTGAGAGAGAAATAGAGAAACAAAAAGGGGAAGAAATAAAAGGAAATAAAAAAGAAAGGAAATGTATAATGTATATTGTAATATATAATGTAAAAATATAATCAATATGAAGACATCATGAGCAAATTGAAAAATACAATATAAAACTTCTCACAGCAACTTTTTTTTTCTTTCCAGGTGAGACTGGAAGGGTCAATATGATAGGAAAGTTCTTATGAATTTAATATGGATTGTCCTGAACTTTCGTTGAATTTTCTTTTTCTTTCTATTTCATATGAAAAATAAATATGGATACTCTGTAATTCCCAGCTCTTCTAAAAATTACTAAAACTTATACCACGTCCACTTGTTATGCCCTGCTTAATGGGCCACACCTTCTCTCCAGCTTCTAGAGCAGCAAATAGTTTCCATTTCATTCTCTCCTTGTTCAGTGGATAAATATTGCAAATACCCTTGATGTCAAGACAAACTTCTCCCCTCCCCCCCCAAATTATCCTGAATCACAATCGATTTCCTTGGGGGTAGTAGATTCTCCTTCATTACTGGCCTTTAATCAGAGTATAAATGACTATTTACCAGGTTTTATTTGGCAAAATTTTCTGATTATGAGTTGAGTGACTAGCAGACAATATTATTTCAAATTAATTTCATTTAATTTTTCTAATCATAGGACTTTTCAGATCCTTGACAATGAGTAATGCTCTGGAAGTGATTTTCTCTCTCTTTGTCCTACTAGTGATTTCATTGATGTAGAGAATTTTCAATGAGAAAACACATTATCAACCTAATTTAGAAACAGGCTTGCAAATTATAATTTTAGAAAATTAGTCGGGGACACTGAAAGATTAAGAGACTTGCCCTGTGACTTGCTGCCAGTGTAACAGGTAGCACTTACACTTACATCTCTTGAGTACCTATATCAGATGTCTCTGTGAAGTATCATATTATCTCTACTTTCTGAAATATTTGCAAAATATTTCTTTTATTTTTAAGGCTTACTCAAAGGCCATGTCAACAGTGAGAGTAAAAAATAATTTCTTGTACAAGAAAATATGTGATCCTTTAAAAGTAAATTTATATTTTCAAAGTTAACCAATATCTTAAGGTTCAGAACATCTAATTCTCTTAAATCCAAATATACTTGTAATTAGAAGAAGATTAATACACACTGAACTTTGAGTTATCAATATCTTTCCTTTAGATCAGCATACTCTTTAATTTCACAACAATTATGTGGGATTGTATTGTTTGATAATTGATAATATAATTATTTCTATTTTATATATAAGAAAAGTAAAGTTTAGATAAGCTAAGAAAATTACATGTATTCTTAGAAACATATAGAAACAGAAGTAATATAGATATGAATAAAATTATAAAGACAGAGATGGACAGAGATTTTATATGTAGACATAGATGTAGATTTAGATGTAGAGATAGCATTTATTAACAATTACTATGTGCCAGGCATTGTGTTAAATTTTGGGAATACAAATCCAAACAAACAAAATATCTTTTGTCCTCAATAAAAGGCTTTATAATTAGAAATAGTAATATTAAAAAAGGAAGACAGGAGAAGAAAAATAAACATGTTGTAAATATATGAAACTGGCCAAAATTGTATTGAGGCCTAGGCCTTAGCAAATTCAGGCAAAAGCTCATATGTAAGAGCTATGGGAAGCTGAGGTGAACCTAAATTACTAGTGGTAGATGGATATTTTTTAAATATGTAATTTGTTTAGCAAGCCCACAACCTTGTTTTACCCCATTGGTGAATGAGAAATTTAGAGAGTATTGTCTAATGTTCACAACCTGAACAAGCATGCCATCATGAAATTGAATGAACTTCTCTGGACAATTAAATTTTGACTTAATTTTCTATAAGCCTCCACAACTGATAGTATCAAAAGCCTTGGTAATTTTTCAAATATTGTGTAAATACCTCTGTTCTGCTTCTGGTATTTTTCCTGGATTTGTCAGGGAGCAAACATACTCCCTGGAGGAACATTTGTTCCTCCTCTCGTTCTGAATCACACTAACTCTCAGGTAAATGACCTTATCGCAGTGTGGTATCAGGCTATTAAAGAGAACTCTTGCAAAAATCTTGCCAGCAATGATTAAGAGAGAGAACTCCTGTGATTGTCCCACAACAATGTATTCCGTTTATCTTATAGAAATAGACAATGGAGGCTTCCTTTACTTCTGGGGCATAACTTCCCTTTTCTATATAATCTGGAAAATCTTTCAGTTCTTATATGAGCAATAGACCCTCCCTCCCAACACACATGTAAATTTAAGCTGGAAAAGAATAAGCAACAGGTGCTTTGCCAAATGCAAGTAAACTAATGACATTCATACCTCTTCTTCAGTTGGAACTTCATTCAGCTAGGGCAAACCATCAGGCAAAAGGTCAATGGCTTCATCATTGATTGATGATGGTCTGTTGAAAACACTATAGAAATATTCAGCCCATCTCTCTAGCATCATGTTCTTATCACTAATCAATGTGGCTCCATCAGCACATGCTTTTTAATTTTATGTTTTTAGACATGTTGTCAAATGCCTTCAATGAGGACAAATATGACTTTTTGTTTACGTATGGTTGCGTACTTAATGCAACCTCTGAAGCTAAGATGGCACAAAGTTTAGATCAATTCTCTCCTGTTTGTAGAAATTTAGCCTAACAATTAATACCAAAAAACCCACAAGTGCTCCATCAACCAGCCAGAAATGAAAAAGAAAGGAAATGTATAATGCATATTATAATGTATAAAGTAAAAATACAATCAATACAAATACATCATATGAAAATTGGAAAGCACATCATCTACATGTGGAGCCATTGGTTACAGCAAATGGAGAAGTATTTTTTAATTGAATACTATGAAAAAAAAATCACTTATCTTGATAATATACTTTCCAGAGATGTATACACCATGGATAATGAGGTTGACACATGCATTTCTAGAGCTAGCTTCAGTGTTTGGGATGCTCTGAAGGAAAATATGGGAGAGGAAAGGTATTAGACTGACTACCAAACTGAAGATCTACAGAGCTGTTGTGCAGACCTCATTGTTGTATGCCTGTGGAATTTGGACAATATAAAAACGCCAGGCCAGGAAACTGGATCTCTTCTATTTAAATTGTCTTAGGAAGATTCTAAAGATTTCAGAATAAAAATAAGCTATCAGACAGTGAGGTCCTTTTTTGAACTAAACTTTCAAATATTCAACTCTACTGCAGAGAGTTCAACTCCATTGTGGAGTTGTACTAGTCACATTGTTCTAAGTCCAATTGTACACTTACCAAAAAGACAATTTTATGGAGAATTCAGACAGGACAAGCAGTCATAAGATGATGATGGAGACTCTCAAGATCTTTCTTAAGAACTTTAGAATTGATTGATTAAATGAAATGGGAGATACTAGCACAGGACCACCTAACATGGCATTAGCAAAACAGAATTGAATTAGTTCAGAAGAAATGCAAGATATCCAGATTTAGAGAATCCACCCCAAATGCTCATAGGGATTATTCATGCTATATCAGAGCATTCCAAGCTCATATTGGAATGATTAGCCACAGTCAGGCAACCTAATTTGACTCTAACATAGGGATATCATTTTGCTCCTCTTTGAGAATGAAGGACAAAAATCACCACCATAATTTGTTTGAAATTTGCTCCAACTCTCAACTGTGTTTTACTGTCATTATCCTGTTATAAAATGAAGAAATCTATTTGCTACTAATGTAAAAATCTAAGAATATCAATCTAAAACTTACTGAATAGAAGAAATAATTATAAATTCATGCTCTAGATTTTATAAAGTATAGAAGTTATAATTCACATCTTAATAGAAAGTTTTTTATTTCCCCAGTAACAACTTAGAAAATAATAATCTAGGTTAATATAGCGAAAGATGAGATCTCCATTAGCAAGAAGCTCATATGTTAGAGGTAAGATACATAACAGAATTGAGATATATGTCTGGTACAAGAATAAGGATGTAATGGTGGTAAGGAAGGAAAAAGAACTTGGGACAAGGATGAGAATATATGTATGAATGAGGCATTAGAGATAATGGAATAGTACATAGTGTAGAAATTGGTGGAGGAGGTGAGGTGCAGAGAAAACAAATCAAAAAAAAAAAAAAAAAAAACTTTGAAAGAGAAATAAGCCTTTAAGGACCTGGTTGGAAAATTCTTAGGCATTCAATGTAGTTATGACCCTGTTGACTGGGTAAACACTTTTTAGTCCCTCTATACATTTCTTTTTGTAATTTTCTATTTCAACTCTATAGGTGAATTTAGACTCATAAAAATCAGAACAGGAAAAGGAAAATAGAAGTTATCTAGAAAACCCCTTCAAAAGTGTGGGTAACTGACAACCATATGGGTGAAGTGGCTTTCTCTTACTTATACAGATAGTAAATGACAGACCGGTCAAGGATTCATACATGGGTACCTAGAATTGAAATCTTGTGCTGTTTGATTTAATGACCTGAAATGATTTCAAGGATATTTTCTGGGTGTCCCTCCACATTATACTGCCTTTTTATAAGTTGAATTGTAACAATATAAATTTGATGATTATCTTAATTAGATTGTTTTGGTTTACTTTTAAACAATACTTTTATCTTTTAAGTATCTATAGGTGAAGTAGAATTGCTGACCAATTTGTGGATTTTAAAAGAAAAGCTTTTTCTTGAGTGTTTTAGTGATTTGTCTCTGCATTTTCCTAAAAGATTATCATAAGAAAGAAAAAGCAATATATCTTCTAATTTCAAAGAGTTTGCTTGTTACAATAGATGTAAAAGGCAAGAAAATATGTATTTTGTTCAGGACTGATTCAGAGTGGTATATTGAAGCTCAGATTAGCTAATTTGTGCAAAATTCTTACAATATTTAAAACAATAAATACAATTCAGGTATTATCAGACATTCATTCTAACAGTAATGAAAATTTGTCTCTCAACTTCAATATAATTCTATGAGATAAGAGGTATAGGTATTGTCCCTACTTTGTAAATTTAAAAAATTGAGGCTCAAAAAATTGAAATAAAATTGCTCAAGGTCATACAGTTTACTAACTGTCACAGACTTAATCAAGTCTAGCTTTGCCTAGATTAAAAAGGCTTAAGAAACATAGTTTCTGGGTAATTTAAACATTTTATTAATAAGGTTAGCAGCAGGTTACTAATAAAAAGTTGGTCACTTGGCCATTTCTCTTAAGGGTGTTGAGAAAGCAATTCCAATAAGATTACAGACAGCAGAAAGACTGTCTCAATTTAAATATTCTTATAAAATTTAGAAAATAATTGAAACTTAAAGAACATCTCTTTCATTTTACAGATGAAGTAGCTGAGGCAAAAGACTAAACAATGTACTTAACAGCTTACAGAGTCTTTGAAAAAATAGATCTTATAAAAAAGGGAAAAGGACCCACAAGTACAGAAATGTTTGTAGTAGCCCTTTTTATAGTGACAAGGAACTGGAAACTGAATGGATGCCCATCAGTTGGAGAAAGGCTGAATAAGTTATGGTATATGAATGCTATGAAATATTATTGTTCTATAAGAAATGATCAGCAGGATGATTTCAGAAAGGCCTGGGGAGGCTTATATGATGCTAAATGAAGTGAGGAGAACCAAGAGAACATTGTACACAGCAACAAATTATGTGATGATCAACTGTGATGGACTTAGCACTTTTCAACAATTGGGTGTTTCAGAGAAATTCCATTAGTCATGTGATGATGGAACCATCTGCATTCAGAGAAAGGACTATGGGGACTAAATATGGATTGCAACATAGTATTTTCACCTTTGTTGTTGTTTGATTGTTTTTTTCTTTCTCATTTTCCTCCCATTTGATCTATTTTTTTAATTGTGCAGCATGATACATTTGGAAATACGTTTAGAAGAATTGCACATGTTAAATCTATTTCGGATGACTTGCAGTCTAGGGGAAGGAGAGGTAAGGAAGAAGGGAGAAAAATTTGAAACATAAGGTTTAGCAAGGGTGAATTTTTGAAAAATAAAAAGCTATTATTTTTTTTTAAAAAAAGTAGATCATCAGGTAATGACTGAGTAAGATCCTTGCACATAGAAATCATCTTTATTGAGAGTACCCACAGTTTGGGGCTATCTAGAGAAGAGGATCTGTCTTCCCCAAAGCTTTAGTAGAACTCCCTGGACTTTCCTAATTAGATTAAATTCTTTGCAAGATTGGATGAGATCTGACCAAGATTGAAAAGAGTTAATGCAAACTAGTTTTCGGTAATATTCTTCAAGAAACATTATCAGGACTTTGAAAGGAGGGGAGGACTTTGAATATACCCAAGATATTGCATATTAATAATCATTTGTTCTACAATGATGAGTTTCTCATGAATATTAGACCATAAATGGTCACTTATGAAATGGTCACATATAGAAGATTAAAAAAATCTCTGCGAGATGGTTACTTTTGATAATTCAATGACAATTCTTATATTCTTATTGTTTGAATGTTCAATATAGTTCTCATAAAGGATACAGTCACAACAAAGGAAGGGGTATTCAGAGGGCAATGCCAATAAGATGACAGACAGAATGACTATCTGAATTTAAATATTCTTACAAAATTTAGAGAAGAATAGAAACTTAAAGAGAATCTTTCTTTCATTTTACAGATGAAGTAACTTGAGGCACAAAGACTAAAGATACCACATACAATGTTTTTCCTACTTTCCCATGATTTGGGCAATATTTCTAGGAGCAAATAGTTCTGGGATGATTACCTTTGTTCATTATGTACATTGATCTGAGATGAGTCCATGAATTTTTTGATTTTCATTCTGTATATTATTTAACAACTGAAGAATATCATCATGCTGCATTTATTCAAATGCAATAGAATTCACTTGAAATCAATGACATAAACACTGAATTGAAACACTTTTCATGATGTACAAATATACTTTATGAGGAAATAAATTAGCATTTGCATTTTTTCAACTTGTATATATTGAATATCAGACATGCTACATAGTATATACATGATCTTTAGTAAATTATTTAAACTTCCAGGGTTTCTTTCTTCTCATCTACAAAATAAGAAACTGGACAGGATGGTAAATAAAATTCTTTACAGCTCTAGATCTATGATCTACATTTTAATTGATTATTGAAAATGCAATACAAAAGCTCATACATTCTGGATTTAGGAGAGTGTGATATGTATGAATATATTATAATTGATAAAAGGACATTAATGGAATTATAATTCCTAAGTTGTCCATATCACCTTTTTCTGGAAATAAAAGTCCTTCATGCTTTTCATACGCTAAGAGTAATGAGAAACTCTTCACAAGTAAAGTAAATATCCTAATTCTTGAGCATTTTCCACTTTCTATAATGTTCTCTGTCCCCCTTCCTCATTTTTATGCATTCCATATGAAAAAAAAGCTGAAGATTATGTAAAGATATTGGGAGGTGCCCTGTTTTCCCGAGCTAAAGCCAAGCAAACAGGCTGTGCTCTTAGTTTGACATAGTGATTTAAATAACTTGGAGACTGTTCTCAAAGGAACAGTTGCAAAATGTTTTGTCCCAAAATACCTGCATGCAAGGGACTATAGGACCTGGTTTCTCAAGATCTAAGAATGGATGTTTTTGATCCTGTTTTTTTTTTTCCATACTTAAAACCCCTCACTCTGCCATAATCCACACGCTTTCCTTTTCAGAAGAACTTGAGTTGCAAGTGTTTTACTCACTTTGAAATTAAAATCCTATTCTATTCCTGATTATCATGTCTGTAGCTTGCTTTGTTTGACTCTACCCAGAAGTTAAAGACTGATTCCAGTATGGTTGGCAGTTGGCACTACAAAATATCAAATAATAAGGCAGCTGTATGATGCAGTGAATCTTTCTAAGTTCAAATCTAGCTTCAGAAACTCACTTGTTTGTTGACCTTGGACAAGTCACTTAACTCTGTTTGCCTCAGTTTTCCTCATCTGTAAAGCAAGCTGGAAAAGCAAAGGAAAAAATTGAAAACCACTCTTTACCTCTGCCTAGAAAACACCAAATAAGATCTTGAAGTCAGACATGCCTTTACAACAATTTCAAATATGCATAAAATAGCAAGGAAATAGTTCTAGAATATCCCACTAAAATAATTCAATTGTTTGAATTCAAATGAATAATTCAATTTGAATTATTGTTTGAATGTTCAATAAAATAATTAAATAACATCATCAGTTATTACTTTTCTGTTCTGAGGTTTAAAACCAAATTATTTGTTGACTTTATTTAGGTTTAAGTGGAATTCCTGGCACATTTTAAAAATTTCTTTTGAATTATTTCCTTTGTCTGTCAATTTTGTTACTCCCTCCTCTTTACTCTTGGAGACTTATTGATTCTCCTTTGCTCATCTGTCATCCTAAGGGTGACTTTTTATAAAGTTATCACATACTTAGAGTTGAAAGAGAACATAGAAGTCAAATAGGCCAACTCCTTAATTTCTAGAAGAAATTTCACAAAGCTAGTAAGAGTCTATGACCATATTTGAAATAAAAAAAATCAAGTCTTCCTAACTCCAGTTTCAACACTGCAACCACTTTGCCGTGATGTTCCAGATCTAGAGTGCCACTTAATGCTTCTTAATTGACCTTATTTTTTCTTGATGGCATTCTTTGAACTTTTATGTTTGATCTTCTGTTATGATGTTTAAATTGAGTATGCAAAGTCTATACTTTAATCCATTGCTAAAGATTTGTCTTTTTCTCCAATGACAAATACATCAAATAAAAACTTCTTCATGGCACTGAGGATAAAATAAATGTGATTGACTATCATCCCAGGGGAGTTATCGCATGTCTAGAAGTGTTTTTCTAATTTCTGAAAAGCTTATCATTATATGGAGATGATTGTGGTGGCAAAAAAGCATCTAAACACATGTCTGATTCATTGATTTCCCTTCTAAATTTGCCAGTGTAGATCCTGTACTCAATAGTTTTCTGTCCAACAATAGCATTAACAAAGGAATCCACCATAGTGCATTCTAACCTTTCACAGCAAAGTTTTAGGACTTTGGTAGTTTTCCAATTCCTTTTATGTTTTATCTTTAATCTATTTTTGCTCCCTGCTGTTGTCTGTGGCTTTCCTTTCTTAATCTCCTTCTTTCATCAGTGATCTCAAAATTATTCTACCCCAGGCTTGGTTCCTTCTTGAAAGTATGGTTAACAATGATTTCTGTAATTTCCTGGACACCTATTGTATTTTTGTCTCTCAAGAAGTATACTTTTCCCCTATTTTCATGCTTCTGAAAAGTTCAAGTTATTCCCTATGTTTTCTTTTTTATTAGTTAAATGGATTAAATAAAGGCTTTCAGTATTCATTGCTTCACATGTGGAAACTTCAAACTTCCCCAAAATAGATATAAATAGTCCAGGAAGGAAAAAAAAAACCTGAATTTAACTTTTTATTTTATTTTATTGATTTTTGTGGGATGAAATGAAAACTTTCATATTTGATTTTTATTAATATTTTCACTATTGTATAAGAATTAAGAATCTTTTTTACATATATCTATGTAGACCTTAATAACCTGTTTCCTACTAGTTTTTCAGTCTCATACATTACTCATCCTTCTTCTCCCAAACTATAAAATGTTGGAATCTTTTACAAAGTGTTAAGACATTTCTTTACAAAATGTGAAGACATTAGAGTTGATTTGATCTGATTTTGGGCCAGAACTTGAAACAAGGTATTAGGTGGAACTGACTGAACAATGCTTGTGTTCACACCTTTAGAGAGCTCAAGTATCTAAGTACTCAATGGAGTTTACACGAGAGTTCAGGGCTAGTATGAGAGCTGAATTCACACCTCCCTTAGGATCAGAGAGCACTCTGGGATGTAACCCAGAATCCCTCTCTCTCCAGAAGGCAGAGTTAACCTTTGGGAGATCACAGAAATGAAGGAAGCTCTTGGAGCCAAGAGGAATTTCTCCAGAACATCAACAGGGCTCTGAGACAGAACACTCTGGAAGAAAAGACTACTGGCCACAGACTTGATTGAGAAGCCACGAGTCGGAGCTGACTGGAGACTGAAGAAAGCAGAGGCAGAAACCAAGGACAAAACTACAAGATCTCTTGGAGCTAGGAAAACCACCAACAATAAAACCCAGGGAAATAGCCTTCTTACTTTCCCTTGCCCAAGACTACCCATCTTTAGACTCTGAGCATTTCACTGGTTGTACTTCATACCTAAAACTTTTTCACTCCTCATCTCTTTTTCTTGACTTTCCTGGCTTCCTACAAATCCCAGGTAAACTAATTCTATAAGAAATCTTTACTGATCCTATTAAATGCCATTCTCCTTCCTCTGTTGAATTTCTCCAATTTAGCTTTATTACTATCTCTTCAAACACATATAATACAGTTATTTACATTTGTCTCCTATATTTTATTATGATAGCTTTAAGAACAAAGAATATCTTTATTCCACAACACTTCATACATGGTTGACACATTTATTGATCAGTCTTTTTAGTTGTATCCGACTTGGAGGCTTTCTTTCTCAGGAAATTAAGCTGTCCTGATTTCAGGCCCACCACCCTATCCAAAGCACCATCTAGCTCTCCTATTTAGCATATAATATGTATGTAATAAATTCTTGTCGACTGATTTAGGTCTGACCTATATTCTAAGATTTCCAGAAGAAATTATGCATGGGGTTAAATGGGTCAAAAGAGTTATTTTTCATTTTATTTTATTGTAACTTATGACAAAGCCTCAAGCTTGAATCTGTTTATATATACCTGGAGCTTGCCTTATTGGTCACTGGCAAAGGAAAGAAAAGAAAAGAAAAAGAAGAGAAGAAAAAAGAAACATATAATAACAAAAACAAAAATCTGCTGATTTCACTCACTTCATCATCACTCTTCACTGATGAATATTTATCTTCTCTTTAGTTAATAGACTTTAACATTCTCTGTATACAACATAAGTCCTCACCTTGTTGCCAATTTTCTGGTGTTTATCTACATTAAACTTAGCTAGTTTGTTCTTGTAATATCACTATTGCCAAATTTGCATTTTTTCCAATTTGGAGAAACTTTTAGAGCTTGCTTACTGATAGAATGTCCTTTGAAAACTCACACTCAACTCCATGTCAGAGAAAAGCATTTATATTAAAAGTACATATTGTTGATAGTTCGTATTTCCTTCTGTGCTTGATCCATTAACTATTTATTCCCATGCATTTTCTCCCCCTTTTCAATGTATTCATTCATACTTTAATGCTTTTGTAGATGATGCATTTTACTCTATAATTCTATTATATAAAAATATTTTACTTTATTAAAGGACTCTAATTTTCAAGTATAACAACTTAATCCTAGAAATTCTGAGAACTTTCTATTCTTCCCAGGTTCAATGACCATATGGAGGTAAATAATTATACAAGTTTAAACCCAGGTTTTAACTAATATAAAACTTATTTGTTTTCCTTCTGCAGTATTGATATCTCCTTCATAGTAGACAACAACCCTGGCATCATAATGTTTTATTTCAGGGCATTATTAATGGCTCCTCAGGAATTTCATAATAATTTCTTTTTAATATGACTTCCTGTCCTATGAATTTTAAGAAAGAATTGTTGGTGTTTTTTTTCTCTTTAAAATATAATAATAAGATGGTTCTCTCTGAAGAGAGGTTTTCTCAGGGAAGTTTTCTGGAGGCAGCCTTGGTTTCAGTTACAAGTAAATAATTACTCCAAAATCACAACCAGCTGATAAAAATTCAGATCTTTTATTGTGTCCTTCAATATAGCCCGGTTAGCTCAGGCCTATCTCTCTGCTTGGTTCCAAGAGTTCTTGCAGCTTTGTCCTTGGCTTCTGCCTCTGCTTTCTTCAGCTTCCAGCCAGCACCAAGTTGGAAGATGCAATGAATCTCTCTTGCCTTGAAGATAGGGCTTGTGGGCTTCCTCCCAGAGTGCTCCTCTCTGACCCCAGTCAATGTTCCGGAGAAATTCCTCTAAGCTCTAAGAGCTTCCTCTCTATATATGATCTCCTAAAGGTTAACTCCTCCTGTGAGAGAATGGGATTCTGGGTGATCTCCCAGAGTGCTCTCTGGCCCTAAGAACTTCAAGAGAGGTGTGAACACAAGCATTATTGTCTATCAGTTGTACTTAGTACCTTGTTTCAAGTTCTGGCCCATAACATCTCCTTCTAAGATCAAATCAATCATATTGAATCATGGTAAATTAGATAATTATTGTCTCTATCAACTCTAATGGCTTAACACTTTGTAAAGATTCCAAGAATCATAACCAATACCCTAGTGATGTGCTTGAGATTCTGGCATCAAATGATGAAATTGATGTAGACACCAAATGATGAGATTGAGGATAGCAATTGGTACCAAATGTTGTGGTTTGATCATGTGAAGAATTCACAATGATCTTTTGATTTGGCAAACAATAAGTTTAATTATGAAAAGAGGTTACATACAAAGTGAAGAGGTAAAAATAGACACTAAGAATGCTAATTATGATATAGATTTGGAAAAGCATATGATTCTTTTCTCTTTCCCCTTTTATTATATTCTGTATTTCTTCTTCTTTCCAATATATCCCTTCCATCTCATCATATCTGCAACAAAGTGTTAGGTTCAGGAAAAGAATTGAAGGGCAATATTTGGTATAATGAAAAAATTGCAACAGTACTTTTTTTCCCCTTTCCACTTCAAAACATGGTATCTGCTATAACACTATTTTTCTTCTGGAATTTTCCTTGAGATGATTTATTTCAGAACCAGAATTGAAATAAAAATGTTGGTGTTTGAAAAATTCTTATATGCTTTCCTGTAGCCTTTTTCATGTCATAGAAAGTTGCTTTTCAACATTTTCATAAAATGAATGGTCCACTTGGTGGTGGTGGTAGAAGTCAGCATCTGACTAAATTGACCATTTGAATAAAATGACTTACATTCCAATCAAAATAGTACCAATTTGAGAAACTTTATGAATGCAGTGTATAAACTTATGGAGAGTTTGGCAAAAAGAAAAATCATCACTCTCCACTAGAGTATTATCAAATATGAAATTTATTACTATATTGATTTATGATTATATTTTTACAAATCTACAGTTTTAAATGACAAAATTCTCTTTTCTTCAAAAAAATGTATTAAAAAGGGTAATGTTCATACATTAAAGTATACATTACTAAATTGAATCGATGCCAGGTTTTCTTTCACCTATTAATCTCAGTAGTTTTTCAAATTCTTAATTAAACCAAAAGGAAAATGTTGTGCCTCAAAAAAATGTCTTTAGAAAACATTTACTTGATTTTGCTTATGTATTTTTAGGTGTTTGAGTAAATTTTAAATATTGATTAGCATCATGTGGGCAATTTAGTAAAAATAATCTAAATTTTAGAATTGTTTTAAATATGGTATGGAAAGTTCTTTTAATTAACTTTTTTTCTAAATGTGATTTTTTTTTTTTTTTTTTTTTAGCAAATAATAAAGCATCCTGTATACAGGCACAAAACAAAGTTAAGAACTGGGGCTTCCTAATGCCATACTCTTTTGAATGTAGTCTTAACATTCATGGTTATTTTTTCTTTACTACAGAGCATATAAGAAGATAGTGACAGGGATAACTGTCATATTTTGAAAATTACTTATCATTTCCTTGGACAGATATAATCTGAATGACTTCTGAATGACAAATGTACTTACAGTCTGCTAATTTTGAACTGTCAAAAGGAAGATAAATATGTCTCAAGCCATGATACTTTAAATATTCCATATATTAGTCATGATTATGGTAGTCATTCATATATCTATTTGTTTAATTTGCATAATATGGAGAAATATCTCATGGGAGAGAATTAAGAAAGATATAAATCTCTGCTTTAGATACCCCTAGAATTGGATATATATGAAAAACCTATGTTCACTTTCCCAAATTAATTATTATGCTTTTTTGTACATGTATTTTTCTTTCCTTTTATAAGGCCATTATCTCTTCAAAGGTGAGGAGTATGTGAGTGTATGTGTGTGTGTTTGTGCATGTGTGTGTGTGTCTGTATCATTATCCACACATAGCAAAATTACTTACACATATTCTAATGTTCAATAAATTTTTAAATTCACTTGAGTAATAAGGGTGGTCTTGTTGCTTGGAAAAACAAGTTGTGATTGTATGAGAAAAGAAAGGCTAAATACCCACATCTTTAAGCCTTTTAAAAGATTTTTTTTAATTTCTTCTTAAGGTATTGTCATTTTGTAGCCATCCATGTGCATAAGTTCTTCTGAAGTTATGACTTCTTAAATAAAGTGGTTGACCTTCATAAAATTAATTTCCCATTATCCTTAATCCTCCTCCCTTGTGCCCCATATTAAATCATTGCAAATTGTATACATTCTATCTAAAGAGCATCTTTCTCTTTCTTCTCTTTATCTCTATTCACTTGTCCTTCACTTTTACTGTCTATAAGTCCTCATAATTTTTTTATCTACCTTATTGCAATAATTTTATAATTAGTCACTCTATCTCAAGCCTCTCCCTTTTCTATCCCCCCAAATATTAAAAATATTTTAAAAATGAAAAAATACAAATTATGAAAAATAAGAAAAACCACAGATATGGAGAACAGATCAAGAAGAGACAACACAAGAATAATTGGACTATGTGAAAGCTATGACCAGAAAAAGAATCTTGACATAGTAATGCAGGAAATAATCCAAGAAAATTGTCCTGGAGCAATAGAACAGAAAAGGAAAGCAGAAATAAAATAAAAAATCCACCAATCACAATCTCAAAAAAGATCCTCTATGGAAAATACATTGGAATATTATTACCAAATTTTGAAACCTCTGTGTCAAAGAGAAAATTTTACAAAAAACAAGAAAAAAAATTAAAATACTGGGCTACAATTAGAACTGTACAGGATTTATCAGCAGTTAAAATACAAAGATCTCAAGTCCTAGAATAATATATACTAATAATCAAAAGAACTAGGATTGTGGCCAAAAACATCATATCCAGCAAAAATTGTCCAAAATATTGGATAAAAAAAGGACATTTAATGAATTTGCAGATTTTCAGGATTTTATCTCAACCAAACCTGAACTTCATAGAAAATTTAGCATATAAGAGGCAATATCAAAGATTAATTTCAAGGAACTTAGAACAAATCATTTATTTTTTTACATGAAAATATATAATATATATTTAAGACTGATATCAGTAATTGGGTAGCTCAAAATAAAGATTGGGAGAAAGTTGAGTAGGCTCTAACTCTAAAAAGCAAAAAAGTCTAATATATATTACATAACTATACATTTATATTATTATATATATACTTATACAAATAAAGTTATATATATATTACACACACACACACACACACACACACACACACACACACACATATACACACATCCCACCATGAAGGATATAGCATTCTCTAAAATCAGCAAAGAAATAAGGGGAGAGGAAAAGGCTAAGGTGGGTATAAAAGGACATATAGAGTTATGATAGTGGTATAAAGTGTTTTGATTAATGGGAAGGAATAAAAGCACATGGACAGGGTGGCACAGGATAAGATGGGGATACAGAAAAGTATTTAGATTAATAGGAATATGATAAAATAAGTAGATTAATGGGAATAGGATGAGGAGGAAAGGGAAGGGTAGGTAGGGAGAGTTTAAGTAATAGCAAAGCAATTTAAAGAGCAAATTAAAGTAGAAGAGTTAGTAGGGCTAGGAAATATTAGATAAATACAAACATTACAAGTAGGATCTGGAATAGAATTTTTTAGAAAAAAAAAAGTAATGACAAAGTCAAACTTAAAATATTTAACCAAGAGTCAAATCAACTTTATATGTCAGTTATATTAATATTATTTTAGATACATGTTTACATATGGATAAATGTGTATGTGTGTATGTACATATATATATGTATATATAAACATATATGTGTGTGCATCTGAGTATATGTGGATATATATGTATGTAGGTGTATGTATGTGTGTATATAGATATATGTATATGTGTAATTGGAAAAAAGAAATGAATAAACAGACAAAAACAAACAAGTAAGCAAAGGATACAAGGAAAAGAGATCAAGAAACTTCCAATGGAAATGGAGGAGAATAGGATTTATGATAAAAGGAAGAGAACTAATAGGCATAAGATCATCTTTTTATTAAGTTAACCTAAAATAATCATAGAATTATATTATGTAGATACAGAGTGCCTTATCCAACATTATGAAAAGATAACTCCTAACAAAATCTATCATTATATTACATTGGAATACACTACAAATTTTTGTCAATAAAGAGGATAACTCAAGGATGCAGTTTTTCCTCACTACTGATTAATGCAATTCTAGAAATGATAGCAATATTAATTAGAAAAGAGAAAGAAATAAAATAAATAATGATAGGCAATTGGAAGGTAAAATATGCTGGATAATTAGAGATAATCTAAGAAGGCAATAAAATTAAGAACTGGAAAAGAAAGAATTAGAAAGTATTAGAAAGAAGTAAGGAAAGTTAGTAAGTGGAAAATGGAAAGCAATGGGTTTTAGGAGAAAAAAAAAATAATGGTTCAAAGAGCCGGTTTAGATGAATCATGCATTACTAGAAAAGAATTTTTATCAAATTCCTCTTAATTAGGGGAGTGATACTATTCTTCTTAATTTAATTTAATTATCTATTACCAAAAGGAAGGAAAACATATAGGCATTTAAAAATTTGTCACAGCTTCTGCCCATGAAATAATTGACTGTAAGAAGAACAAAACAGACAGGTCAAAATCCCCCAAGAGGATGGGGGAGAATTCTGAGAAGAGAGCAGAATAAATCAGAAAATTCTAAGCACTCCAGATTTTTCCCACAAATACAACAAAATTGTGCCTCAGGGTAAACATAGATCAGTAAAAAAAATTGGAGACCTCCTGAGATAACCTGAGAATCCCAGAAGAAATTCCCCAGGACATAGATTTGGGATTTGACCTGGGTAAAATATAAACATCTCCAGGCTAGCTCCCATGAAACAATAAGAAGGGAGCTCTGAAGTTAGCTGAGTTAGAAAGTAACCCCAGTATGAGCCAGAGAAACTTTAACCTCCCAGAAAGCATGGACAGTCAATAGCATGAGTCTGGGAATATTGAGAGTATGGCTTTCAAGTTAAAGAGTGAGTTATACTAAATATATATTGTTAATCAAATGATTTACATGAACATCATCAAGTTATGTGGCTCAACTCAATACATGCATGCACAAATTAAACATCTGTACCTCATGGAAATTTTTTCATAGTCACAGTAAAACATAGTAACTATAAAATTCAAGGGAAGATAGATATTAAAAGTTTCTTCTTAAAACCAATGGGAAAGGTAATTCAATGAACTAAGAAGATGCCTATAAAAATGTTTGTCTCTTCTTGAACAGTCTTTTCTGTAGCTCTACCACAAGCTTGTAGAGAAAAATTCAACAGCTTTCTCTTAGGGAGAACTCACTTTATTTTGACCTTGGCTAAACAAAAGGGAGAGGACTGGTAGCAATAGACTGAGACCCTGTACGGGCACATGAGGAGTGATATCAGAAGGTAGCAACTCAGCACCAGCATTTGACAGGGAACAAAGCAAAAACTTTAATGTAATGAAAACAACCAGGTTCCCCCTTGAATAATCAAATACATTTTGCACAGCAAAATCTTGATACTTACTGAATTATCATGCTTAGTCTGAGAAGCACAATGACCTAAGAATTTTTTTTTTCTTTTCTCTTCTCTCCTTATATTCAGGAAGTAATTGGAAAAAAAAAAATTAAAAACCTACCTGAACATGTGCTATTTGGCTATCCATCACTTATGATAGAAATTTGCATTTCTTACTTTCATTTTTAAAAAATTAATTACTATCTTTTTATAATCTGTGAGTATGTCAATTGCTTGAGAAAGAAATATGCAAAAAGGATTGGCCCATAGAAATTTTGTGTTTCACTGTCTATTTGTGAGGACCTTGCAATAACCCTTGCAATTAAGAAGTTAAGATCTTCTAGACACTATAAACTCATCAAGTCACTGTTTACTTCTTTTAATGATCCCAAAACTCTCTCCCCGACCCTGCCCACCTGCCCCCCCCAAAAAAATTATTTACCTCATATCTCACTTATATTTCCCCTGGGGGGGAAAGAGCAGTTGGAGTTTCATGTTGCTGAAGATGAAAGTACAAGAGAGATTAAATTCAATCCAAAAGGAAAGTTAAGTAAGGAGAACACAGATCTTGGACACCATCAAATCTTCTAATTGAACATAAACCTGCTAAGGAGAAAGTCTAGATTTGTAACCAGCCTGAATACAACATTGTCTACTGTTTGATAAATACTTATCAGCAAAAGGTTTACCCACAGAAAGAAAAACACTGATCCTTAAAGTACTACAGTTACAACTACTTGTAGATTTATGATATTTCATCATAATTTTCAGAATTAAAGTTCCTTTGGAAAACAAATATTCTATTTGTACACATGAGATAATGATCACAGGTCACAAAAGGGTTGGAAAAGGCAAATCAAAACATTTGTGCACTGAGTACCCAACACATCTTTCCATTATATTTCATTGGGAACACACTGTGAATAGTTGCTCCCAATTGCAAACTAAACAGTGTTTCATAAGGAAGTGCTTGACATTTACTGCTTCAAAACCTATTATTTGAATGTGAATAGACTTGTTTGCTTCTTAATTTGTCAGCATGAGGTGTGCAATTAGGGCTTAGAAAACAACATTTGAAAAGTTGCTTTCTTGGTTCATGTTGTTTAACAAGAATAATAGTTGATATTTCTACCAGCTGTTTTCGACATTGTTTCCCCTTTTAAGGGGATCCCAAACAAAGCAGTATGGAGGAGTTAGCAAATAGCTCAAACTTCCATTAAACATTTAGCAAGAAGTAGAAGAAAAAACTTAACCTGACTTTCTTAAATGGTATTCTCTCAATATCATAGTAAGCTCTATCAAAATAGAAAGTACTTAAAAGTTTATTGTGTTAGATCCTCTATTTGTTTATGATTCTTGTGATGCGTGTATTTGTTTTTTGTTGTTGCTGTTGGTGGTGGTGGTGGTAGGATATTGTTTTTTTTTAATAAAAAGTATCTATAATGATTAACATAAATTAGAGGTCAAATTATATTTAATAGAACTTATTTGAAATTGACCTATATACAATAAATTACATCCAGGTAATTTGATAATTCAGTCAGGTTCAAAATTTTGAACAGTGTCATGAAGAATATTCAATTTTAACATGGCTATTAAGCTTCTTTCTATTAAGAAAATTTTATGGATGCTATTAAATAGAGAAGGAGTTACCATGTGAGATTTTCAGAAAGTAGAGAAAAAAGACAGGTTATATTTTCAGTCTATTTGTATAACTATCTGAAGCAAGAAATTGTGATCAAGGTTATGTTGACTAAGGCTTTTCCCAGGCACCCAACAACTATCATCTAGTGATTATATTTTTATTCTTTTTCATCTTCCTCATTCTTTTGGCCTCTTCTTCTACCTTCCTAAAGCAGAATCTATCTAACTAGCTCCATCTTCATCTGTCTTCAGGGTCCCATGGTCATAAATGATTTACTGGTTTACTTTCCAATTTGAGGGGTAGGGGCAGACAATATTTTATAAAATATCATTTTGCTCTAATTTTATTTTCTTTCTTACATCTGTTGTATATATGTATGTACACATATGGTTTTGTATTCAAAACTATAAATTTCTACACATTTATACACATATGTATATATGTATGTATATAGACATATATACACACATACCATATAGCTAGCTATCTAGCTTACCTATTTACCTATTGAACATTTCTAAATTACTTCAGAGTAGGGATCATCTCATTCTTTGCACCTAAATCCTCAGTATCTAGCCCTGTGCTTGACATTTATTAGGCACTTAATAAATATTTGTTGATTGATTAACAACAGAGTAATTTTTGAGGGGTCAAAATAGGTGAACAGAGAAAATTAGAGACTGGAAAAACAAGTGTTGAATGTAATTTAGTAGGGGGTGAAACAACCTCTGCCTTCAAAGATGATCTGCTGATTTTATGCTGGTCTAAGTCTCACCAAAGGTCTATGTTCTTCAACCTTGGGGATACATTAATTAATCAAGGCATTCATTTATACAGAGGTTCTGAATAACTGCTTATAGAAGGTAGAAATTTAGATTGGACTCAGAAGGAACCAGAGAAGTGAAGAGGCAGAGATAAGGAGGCATGCAAGAAAGACATTGAAAATGATGTTAATGACAAGATGAGCACATTTTGTGAGGAACAGAAAGGAAGCCACTGTCCACAGATCACTGAATAAATGATGATGAAGTATAAACAAATAAGAGATGTTACACAGAAGAAATTTATAGAGTTTTGAATACAAAACCAGAGGATTTTGTGTTTGATCCTGGAAATAATAGTGAGACTTTTATGAAATAATTACAGAATAGGGGTAAGGAGATGATATGATCATCCCTTACTTTTAGGAAAGTCACTTTGACAACTTGGTAAAGCCAACCAGTATGCTATTGTAATATTCTAGGCATTCAGTAATAGTGGACTATACCCATGTGGTATCAGGATTATAGGAAGAGAGAGAGAGACAGAGACGGAGATAAAGAGAGACAGTGACAGAGAGACAGAGACAGACAGACAGAGACAAAGAGAGACAGCAACAGAGACAGAGATAGAGAGGCAGAGACAGAAGAGACAGAGAGAGAGATAGAGAGACAGGGAGACAGACAGAGAGACAGAGACAGAGAAAGACAGAGACAAGGAGACAGACAGAGAGACAGAGGTGGAAAGGCAGAGGGAGAAAGAGGGGGAGAGAGAGAGAGAAAAAGGAGGGAGGAGAAAGGGAGGAAAGAGGGAGAGGGAAAAAGGAGGGAGGGCCACATAGATCTATATCTATGAATATCTATGGATATCTGTGTGTGTGTGTGTGTGTGTGTGTGTGTGTGCGTGTGTGTGTGGTATTCTGAAGGTAAAATTGGAAGAACGTAACAACAGATTGTCTATGGACAATGAAAGAGTGAGGAGTCAAAAATGACACCTAGGTTGTGAGTCTGGGTAACTAGGGCATGTTAGTACCTTAATAATAATAGGGAATTTCAGAAAGGTGGAAGGCTTGAATAGAAACATGTTGAATTTAAGATGTGTATGATACATCCAATTTGAGATGTTCTATAGGCAGTTGGAGATGCTGGAAGTTGTGTTTATGCTGAGGATGCTGGTGTTTTCAATACAAAGAGGAAAGGTTGGAAGAAGTTTGTCTTCATGTGTATATAATTTGTGGTCTCCATCTCCCTTTTCTTTCTCCTTTCTCTCTCTCTCTCTCTCTCTCTCACTCTCTCTCTCTCTCTCTCTCTCCATTCATCTTCTCCTCTTCTTTATGTTGTCATAAAAATAATCATTAAACCCATGTGAATTAAGGTAATTACCAAGTGGAAAAGAATGACAGAATGGGAACAAGACAGGAAAATTTACAGTTTAGAATATGGATGAGAGGCCAGTAAAAGACATTGGAAAAGACAGATTCAGATGGGTAGAAAGCTAATAAGAGGGTAGAGTGTCACACAAACATTATAATAGGGGAGAGAATAGTCAACAATGCAGTACTTAGGTCAAAAAAATATTCAAAGATGAATACTCTTTAAATCCAGATTACTTTCCATGCTTCATACCACATGTCCACATTCATCAAAAATTTCAGACATATTGTTCAATAAACTATTTCACATATGAATAGAAGAAATTTATTAAGAATTTCTGAATCTTTGAGATACACAACATCCTTTTCTTCAAAACCTATTATCCATTTGCTATTTACAGTCCTAGTGGAGTCAAGTGGAGTTCAGTACTTTTAAGTCAAGTACTTTAGAAAGCACCATGAGATTCAGCAATTAAGAAAGCATTGGTAATTTGGGAGAGAGTAGTTTCAGTTGAATGATGAAGTCAGAAATTTTCTTCCATTCTAGATTTCTTGCTTTCATGTTAATTCCAATAACTGATTCTCAATTTACCATAGTTTCCTGCTAAATCCATTATCTGTTGATAAGATCTCTAGTTAGCTATCCACTTTTTAATACCTCTGACTCACAGGGCCAGGAGAAAAGCTACTTTCAGATCCTCTCTTTGCTACTGTGATTATTATCTGACTTTCTTTAATATGTCCTCCATGTTGTCCAAAACCTTGCTGTCATCTCCAAGTCACTCTTCTTCTACCCTTTGATCCAGCAGTGTTTCTACTGGGCTTATACCCCAAAGAGATACTAAAGAAGGGAAAGGGACCTGTATGTGCCAAAATGTTTGTGGCAGCCCTGTTTGTAGTGGCTAGAAGCTGGAAAATGAATGGATGCCCATCAATTGGAGAACGGTTGAGTAAATTGTGATATATGAATGTTATGGAATATTATTGTTCTGTAAGAAACGACCAGCAGGATGAATACAGAGAGGATTGGCGAGACTTACATGAACTGATGCTGAGTGAAATGAGTAGAACCAGGAGATCATTATATATCTCAACAACGATACTGTAGGCTGTATTCTGGATGGAAGTGGATTTCTTCGACAAAGAGAAGATCTAGCTTAGTTTCAATTGATCAAGGATGGACAGAAGCAGCTACACCCAAAGAAAGAACACTAGGAAATGAATGTAAACTGCTTGCATTTTTGTTCTTCTTCCCGGGTTATTTATACCTTCTAAATCCAATTCTCCCTGAGCAACAAGAGAGCTGTTCGGTTCTGCACACATATATTGTAAGTAAGATCTACTGTAACCTATTTAACATATATAGGACTGTTGCCATCTGGGGGAGGGGGTGGAGGGAGGGAGGGAAAAATAGGAACAGAAGTGAGTGCAAGGGATAATGTTCTAAAAAATTACCCTGGCATGGGTTCTGTCAATAAAAAATTATTAAAAAAAAAAATCAGTCCTTCCTCTATAATTTCGGTCCTGACTCATAGGCTTCTTCATCTAAACTGTAACATTTTGAACTCTATGACATCTGTCTTCAATATACTATAAACATACATTTATATATAAAATAGTGCTCAGATCCGTACTTTGTTCCACTTACTTTAATTTGTTTTAGATACCAGAATTCCAAGTTAATGTTCTACAAAAAAACTAAATGCTTAGAAAAAAAAAAACAACTTTGAAAAGAGAATAGTTAGAGCTTACATATCTAGTATCAGAAGAACTGTTATAACTGTTATATAGAAAAGGGATTTGAGTTTTCTGCTTGTAGTTAAACAGAAAAAACAACAAATAACAACAACAAAACAAGTGATAGGTTACATAATTATTAAGACATTAACAGCTGAAGCCATGTTAAAATAAAATAAGATTCCTCAAAAATTTGTGGGTTCTCTCTCCCCTTCTCAGGCAAACTAATTTTTTTCTCCCTCTCTCCTTTATCTTCTCTTTCTTCAAGACAGCAATCTGATAGAGGTTAGACATATTCAATTCTTTTTTTTCTTTTATAAAATTTTATTTTTCCAAATATGTGCAAAAATAGTTTTCAACATTCACCTTTACAAAACTTTGTCTTCCAAATCTTTGTATATCTCTCTGATAATTGATTTTTGGAGAATTTTCCAAGTAGAGTTTCTTGATAATCATTTGTTAAGTATATTGCAGAAAGGATTGTTATTCAGATGTGAGTTGGAAAAAATATCTCCTGAAGCCCCCAAATATAATAAACCACCAAACCAATATAAAATAATGACCTAATGAAGTAAATTCTGGTGAATGTAGATTACAGATCACAAAATCTCAGTGTTGGGCAAGTGGTATGGAACATTGGAAAGAGAGCTGGATTTGCCATCAGAGTATTCCTCTTGAATACTTGGCATTTCCTAGCTATGTATCTTTGGGAAAAGCACTTAATTTCTCTAGACCACAGCTTCTTCAACTATAAAGTGACTTAGATTAGATAATATCTAAAATCTTTTCCAATTTGGAATCTGTACTGGATGATCCTATGATCTCAATGTTGTCATGCTCTTACTAGATGAAACTGTCATGAAAATGTCTATATCACTAGTGGCAGGCATTGTTACATACCAATTCCAACACAATCACAAGGACTTTACTTCTTGAAATTATTCTGTTTACATCCAAAGTACAGGTACATTGAGTTCTCCAAAAGAACATTCTCTTTCCACCTGACAACTATTACTGCTTTAGAAATATATCACTCAGTGCTGGATGTAAAAGAGTTTAAATCCTACCCAAGACATGTGACCTTGGGAAAATTGCTTGATTTCAGTTTCTTCATCTATAAAATATGGATAATAATACATAACTTACAGTATTATTGTGAGAATAAATTGAAATTTTACATATATATACGTTCATTTATATATATAATCTTTGCAAAACTATTATTGATTGTTATTATTACTATAGTATTTGTATTGTTTCATCATGGTCTCTATATTAACAATTCATGTTAGAGGGAACTTTTTCTTAATGCTATAAAATTTATAAAGTCAAGATATAAGTAGTACATACCAACTTTACTGCCCATTTTCCCTCACATCTTCACAAATACTACTTCAGGGATTCCCAGTCACTGAGTTTTATAGAAACCACAACCTCATTTATACTCTACATGTATTCAGACTTATACAGTTCCTTCCATTCTCTGTCTCTAGAAACTTCTTTATATTCCATTCACCTAAGGAATTCTCTAAATACAATAACACAAGAAATATAACCAGATTTCTTTTCTCTCACTGATACTATCCCAGGGCCAGATGCTTGTTGCTTGTATACTTTAGGTTCTTCCTTCTGATTTGATGGCTGTTTTCAGAATTGTTATTTAAGGACATGCTCCAGATAGCATTTCTACCAGACTCCTTTTTACTCTGGACTCCTCTATCAAGACCCCTGCCAGGTATTTTTCTTTTCCTTCACTTTTCAGTTTCTTTCTTTCTTTTTTTTTTTTTTTTTTTTTGGTTTGTGTTCCCATTATAATGCAAGCTCTATGAGGACAGGCAATCTCTGTCTTTTTACTTTTCTTTGTGCTGTCAGCTTTTGGTACATTGTCTTAAAATACAATAAATGCTTAATAAATGTGTTGAGACAAGTGTCAAGACAACTAGGGTTGAGCTGGAATGCTGTGGATGACCTTGGAAGTCTGTCCTGGTTCATTCACTTAAAAGTTCCAAGAGTTAGAACATAATAAAAGATCATCAATTTCAACCTATCCCTATCACATCCCTATCACACCTGAAGAAATATGCTATTCTAAAGAGATAACAATTCTTTTTAGGTCTCTATAATCATTGGTCATCTATGGGCTTAAATACTTTCAAGCTACCTTATTGGTCAGCCAGGATAACCTCCAAAATTTGTCTGACACACCCTACTATCTCACACTAGCTCAGCAGCTTTAAACATATAATAATATTGATAATGATGATAACTAAATTTTATATGATATTTTAAATTTTGCAAAGTTCTTTGCATATATTAACTCATTTGAACCTCATTATAATTCTGTTAGGAATGTACTATTTTCTTTGTTTTATAGGTGAGAAAACCAAGCCCAAGAGATATTAAATAACTGTTCCATGGTTACAGACATAGTTTCAGAGACAAATTCTGAACTGAGATCTCTCCTGACTCCAAAGCCAGTGTTTGCATCATCAGAGAATCAGAATGAAAAAGGAGGCCTCATTTCTCTAATATGACGGAGTTGATTGCTGAAGTCTTTTGGCTTCCAATCCTTGTTAATATTTTGTATTGATCAGGCAAAACATTCAGTTTCTTATCCATCAATTAGCAATTCAACACTAATAATAAGTTTGCCTAGCACTTTAGATGTTTATCTGATAGAAGTTCCCCTTCCATATGAGTGTACTATAGACATCCAGTTATAGGGAAAATTTTCACCTTCTTTGTACAGAAATACATTCTGCATGAAAGGTGCATCATCCTGGTTTCTTTGAAAAATCTTCACGGCATAATCTGTTAGGCTCCTTTAAGTCTCATGTTCAACTTTAATGGCTCTTCTACTTAAAACTATCCTTAACAGTGAGATAGCTACTGTATGAAGATGTATTCTGATGGAAGTGTATTTCTTTGACAAAGAGATCTAACTCAATTTCAATTGATCAATGATGGACAGAAGCAGCTACACCCAAAGAAAGAACACTGGGAAATGAATGTAAACTGTTTGCATTTTTGTTTTTCTTCCCGTGTTATTTTTACCTTCTGAATCCATTTCACTCTGTGCAACAAGAGAACTGTTTGGTTCTGCCCACATATATTGTATCTAGGATATACTGCAACATATTCAACATATATAGGACTGCTTGCCATCTGGGGGAGGGGGGAGAGGGAGAAAGGGGAAAAATCGGAACAGAAGTGAATGCAAGGGATAATGTTGTAAAAAATTACCCTGGCATGGGTTCTGTCAATAAAAAGTTATTATAAAAAAACAAAAAACAAAAAACAAAACAGTGAGATAGCACATTAACAGGTTTTAAGATATTAAAAACTTGTTATTTTACTTAATATAAAGGAACAAATGCATGTGTTTATTAAAATTAATTTATATTGAAAGATGAAGAAATTTTTTATCATTAATAATTATAGGTAGTACTGGAAAATGATTTTCATTGCTTTATAAAAAAGTAAGTCAAATGTATGGTGTAATGAAATAATTAAGAGACCTAGCTGGATGAAGCAATTAGGACTTGCACTACTAATTGCGTCATTGCCACTCATTAGTTTGTGACATAAAGACATGTAATACCTTTGAACTTTCATATCTTCATCTGAGAAATAAAAGCGGTTTCATTATATGATTTGGGGGTTATCTACCAGTTCTTTAATTCTATGATTCTAAGTCACTTAGTATGGAATTATATGAATTGGAAATTCATGATTTTGAAAATGAAACAAAACATTTGTTTGCTCTGGAAAAATAGTACCAAGTATGCTAATAATAAAGATGATAATAAATAATAACATAATAACAATGAGAGAAAAAAATTGGAATTGGAAAGAGACAAAAATCAGATGATTTTAATACTGTGATGTTAATATCAAATGCAAATGTAAATATATAAGTAATATGTTTAAATAGAAATTTAAATGCACAAGCAATATGTTTAAATGGTTTAATTTTTTGTTATTTTTCTGAATGGTTTAATGTTTCTTATTATTTATTCAATTTAAAATAAGAATAATTTTTAAAAGAAAATAGTGATTATAGGATTCAATTTCTTGTTATTAAACTATGAAATGTGGAACCAATGTTATTGTTTTCATTCAAACACTATAGGTATGCATACTTGACACAGGCTGAAACATTATTGTTGTAGCTACTCATATATATTATCTTGTGTAAGACCTATTTCAATTTTATTTTGAAATAAATTATAGATCTTGTGAACCATTGAGGTGGTAGGGAGTGGAGTGATCTACACTTGTGTTTTCATTCATGTGACAATTTCAACTGTGAAAAATTTCATCCACTGATGAAGATGGATGCTTATAATTTTGAAGAAATTTATGTAAAATGCACAGGGATAGAGAATTGTCTGGGGTATTGAGATGTGAAGTTATTCATGCAGAGGCTGGATTTAAATCCAAACATTCTTAACTCCAAGAGCTTCTTATTGATTCATAGAGTCACCAAATTTTAAGAAGAACAGAATAAAACTTACTATGGCCTGGCTAATTATATTAGAAAACTGAGAGCCAAAGCATTTGTGACTAACTTAAGATTAAACAGGCAAATTTAGATCAATGATTTCAATTTGGGTGACCAGTTCTCCATAAGTGAGATGGATTTTCCTTCCAAATTGTTTGGTTTGAACTAAGCTCATAATTTATGAACATTCTCCCAGCCCAAAATATATGGTAAAGCAATTGAATATTGTGGGATTCAACTGGGATTAAAACCATCACAGAAAATTTATAAAAGTATCACACCATACCCAGTTAACCCAGAGCAGTCTGATTACCCTCTACTCTGTTGTTGTTTGATTCTGTGATCTTGGAAAAAAAATACTGTCTGTGTTTTATTTTCCACACCATCTTAGCAACCTTAGGGCAAGGGGACTACTTAAAAATAAATATGATAAAGAACATTCTAAAGCAAAAGAGACAAGAAAATAAGAAAAAAACTCATTCACTGACAATGAAACTATTTTCTGTTTCACTAATATCTACTCATTAAAACAAATAATAACTTAATCCTGAAGGAAATATCTTCCATCCATTTCACTTATAATCATCTAGGTAAATATGAGAAGGTTGCCAGGCTTTTAGTTGAATTGCAATGATATATTTATATTGAAGCTCTAGGGAAAAGAATAGACCTAGAAAAGATGTTTTTACCCTATTAATTGGCTCAATAAGCAAAGGGTTAGTTTCAGAGCTTGCTCAGAAAGAGTATAGAAGTCAAAGTCTTAGCCTAAGTGTAAATAATTAATATTTTTCAGGCTTTTAAAGGAATTTGAAGGAGGAGAGAGAGAGAGAGATCAACTTTTAAGTTAAGGAATTTGATCTCAACATCATTAAAAATATACTCCCACCTGCTTCTAATTTTCTCCTTGATTACAAAGGTCAGTGACTGTTTGAACAGTGAGGGAAAAGGAAATGTTTGAAACTTATGCAAATGAAGCTGAAAGTAAGAGAAGGCATGTATGTTAATAAGTGTGGAGATGCTGATCAGTATTCAACTGTAAACTCTGACTATAATAAACATGTTCAAATATCTCTGAATTCACAAGGGTTAGGATTTAAGGGTGTAGCTCAGCAGCATCCATCTACAATTTGAAATGTCAGAAAAGCTTTCAGTCACTTAAAATGTAATATTTTAATATCATTACAGTATGGGTGTGAATGATCTTAAAGTTATAGCCTCAATATCTAACTTTAATTATATATTATATATTCACATTAAGCAATGATGTCCAACTCTCACATCCTTCATCCTATGAAGAGGAACCCTTCCTTTTATAAGAAAAGGAATGCAACAGAACCTGTGATTTCACTGTTATTAAATATTTCTTTCCTTTAAAGAAACTTCACTTTCTTTTGAAGCACTTTTTTATGCATCTTAGAGTCTTTGAAAGCTTCCTAGCACACTAATTTATTAAGTGTCTTGTTTAGATTAATTCAATAAAGTGTCAGGGGTAGGGCTTGAATACAGGACTTGAATTCCTGACTTCAGGTTTATCTGATAGAAGTTCCCCTTCTCTCTCTCTTTCTCTCTCTCAAAATAAATTTAAAGAACAATATATGATGATTATTCAAGATTCCCTTAACATATCAATGCTTAATACAATGATTGAAAATATCAAATGTGTTACAGTGAGGATACAGCATGATGAATCTCAAAATATACTTTTGGTACCTTAGGACTCCATTTTTTTTTCACCCATAACTTTGTTCCTTGTTTCTTCTCTCCTCTTCTTTCCTCTCATTTCCTTTTCTCTCCTCTTCTCTCTTCTTTTGTCTTCTCCTTTACTCTCTTTGGAAAACTTATATGAAATAAAGCAAAGAACAGTGGGCTGAAATAGAACATTATACACAATAATCTTATCATATTTTAATGAAAATCTGTGAAAAATTTAGCTACTTTGATCATTCAATGAGTCTTAACAAATCACAATTGATTAAAAGCTTCAGAAAGAGAAATAGTTAACACTGAGTATAGACTAAAGCATATTTTGTTCACTTTATATTTGTTTTTATTTGCAACAAAGTTAATTTGGAAAGTTTTTACATGACTTCATATGTAATATGATTATCACATATTTTACCTTATCAGGTAGGAAGGAAAGTATTTCATTACATCTTTCCTTAATTGTTATAATAACCCCCCAGTCTCAAGTCATTATTCCCTTCATTTTTGGATTTAACCTTTAACCCTTCACAATGTTGCCAGAGTAGTTTTCCTCATACCTAACTGTAATAATACCTTTGTATTGACCAAACATATTCAGTAATTCCCCATTGTCTGCTTTATAAAATCTTAACTCCAATTAAGGCACTTAATAATATGTACCAAACCTTTTTTTTCAGTTTCTGTTTTCTAAGTGTAATTATTTATGTGTAACCATAGAATCATACATATATTGTTAGAAGACACCTCAAAGGGCATTTAGTCCAACTATCTCATTTTACATCTGAGAAAACTTATTCCCATGAAGGATATGACTTGCAGACAATGTGTCAAATGCATGATTTGAAACATGTCCTCTGACTTTATATACAATATCCTTTTTACTTTAGCTTTATTTCCCATAGAATAGACTACAAAATATTCTTAATGCACTTTTATGCCTCTCCTTCTTTTCATGTTTTTTTATTAGAACTATTTTCTTTTTTTACTTTCTCCCCCCTTTCTATCAAAATCCTACCCAGTCTTCAAAGTTCCAGTTCAAATGGTCTTTCCCATAAATCATTTCTTGTTCACTCCTGTGTAAGATTTTTATCCTATGTACATCTATAACATCCTATCCAATATTATTCATACATTCAAGTAACCTGCCTTGAAGAATACTTATTTTTAGATTTTCTTTATTTCCCTTTCAATAGTTTAAATTTCTCAATGGCAGCATTTGTGCCAAATTCATTTTTGGACTCTCCACAGTGCTTATCATGATACCATTCAAGTAACATGATAAATAGCAATGAAAGTTGAATAGGTGGTTGGAGGATACAGTAGTTTGAGAAGAGACCTCATTGTAAAAATTGGAAAGAAACTACATGTTTAATATTTAATGAAAACTTTCAGTTTTACACACATGTTTTAAGTGAATGTTGGATAAGAACAGTGAGTTCTCTCTTCTGAGAAATAAATTACTCGTCACTGATAAGAAAAAGACAATGGGGAAGACAAACTTCTTGACTGTCAATTTCTTCTTTAATTTTCTTTATAGTGACTTTTGAGAAACTTTTGAAGAAGGTAATTTTATTTCTGAAAGCAAGGTATTCAAGACTTTTGTAGAAAGTATTATTATTACCTTTCAATTAGTAATTAAGTGTGTGAAAAAACTTGTGATTCCAAAGAACTGCCAATAGAATTGAAATGACAAGATTTAACTCTTAAAAGTTAAGGAACTATGTACAAATTCAGGAAACTTTAAATGCCTACTTATTAGGTGATGGAAGAAGATAAAGAGTTTGTCTCTTTAAAATTATGAAGAAAAAATCAGAAATGGATTAAATCATTGAATGACAGAACATTTAAGTTCATCAAGGTTGTAGATATTACTTAGCTTAACCAGTGAAATCAGGTAAGAACCTAAAACTGAAAGAATCCTTAAATATCCCTTAGTCCAACCCCATTATTTTATGGATATATATATGGAGGATGTCCTAGGTTATATAATTTAGGAAATATGACTAATACATAAGAAATATTTTTCTCTGCTTGTCCATTTTTCTCATCCAAATCTAAATTTTAGTAGGTAGGGAACTCCCAATATCACAGCTTTACCATTCTGTAATCTATAGTCTTAGTTTTTTTTTTTTTTGCATAAAATGTTTTTAATTTGAACTGTGCATTATTATTATCATCTCCCTATTGATAATTAAATTTCTATACACAAATAGTCTAATGGTTGCTGATCTTACAGATACAAACACACAAAGTAACATGACAAACTACAGTTTTATGACAAAAAATTCCGTTTATTTCAGGTGTCAATGGGTTGGCTATGTTAGAAGTTTTTAATTCAAAGTTGAATAAATGAACATCTTCAACCAGAAACATTATCATGAGAATCCTTAAAATGCATAGGAGGTTAACTTGCAAAACTCTAAAGTCCTTCTAATTTTAACAGGCTAGGATTCCATGTTGCCAAATACTCGATAACAAGCTGCTGACAGCTCATTAACTTGAAGTATTATCAGCAAAATGATGTCTTGATGTTGCCAAACTCAAACAAGCCAAAATTCTTCCATTTCTGAGATTGGTCAGAATTTACATTTGATATGCTAGGCATCTTAATTAAGTATAAGCCACATATAAATATATGTGTATGTGTTTATATGTATATGTATATGTATGTGTATAGAGTACTTTCATATATTCATATATGTGTATGTAAAAATAAAATTTGTGTCTATGGTATAGAGCTGTTGCCATCAAATATCCTACACTGATCTAGATCTATAATAAGAATATTTGTTCATGACTTGGATATCTCAAGAAATCTCATGAGAAGAAACCTCAGGGCAGAGTTTCTGAAGTTAATTTTATTGTCTAGAGAAGTTGTCATAGACTAGGTTAAAAATAAATAAGAAAAGTGAGCTAAAATATTTTGGAATGTGCATTGTCAATCTTATATGTGTTTTTTAAGAGTGTCTAATTAAGATGTGGTCATAGTGCTAGTTTCTGTGGCTTAAGATGGTCATTGAGCTCCTGGCAATGAATAAATCATGTCTTGAAGAGACTGAGAAGAATATGTTTTTTTGAAGAAGAAGAAAAAAGGAATGATATGCTCTGTGATTAGTTTTGTTCTTCAGGAGTGGTGGTGGTATAATGATAGGGATGATAGTGAGGAAATAAGAGGTAAAGGATCTAAATTAGAGACAAGCAAATCCTAGTTCATTGTTTTTGTGTCTTGAAAAAAATTATAGAGCACTATGTTAAATAGATATTTTCTATCCACTTAGATAATAAAAGAGGGGTAATGTAAAGAACATAAAACTGGTAGTCAATAGAACTTGTTTTGAGGTATCTTTTGCACATGACCTTGAATTTCTCTGAACTTCACTTTCCTCTTTGGTAAAATTAAAATGCTAATAATACTTGGAATAGCTATTTTACAAAGTTGCTGGAAAGAAGAGATAAGATAATATAAATGGGGGAAGCTAGATGGTACAGTGGTTAGAGCATCATCCCTGAAGTCAGGAGGATCTGAGTTCAATGGGTCTCAGACACTTAACACTTCCTAGATGATTGACTCTGGGCAAGTCACTTAACCCCAATTGTCTCAGAAAAAAAAAAAAAAAGATGATAAAAATGTGTAACTAGGAAGGATTAAGTACTTATAGCTAGCATTATGATACCAAATACCACAAAAGGTGATTATAAGAAAATCTTTACAAATTGAGTAGCATCTCTCTTCTGCTGTATCACATTATTTCAAAAAAAGAAAATGCATTTTAATACTTCACCAAAAAATATCTTATTTGGATTTTAGGGCAAATCTGTTATATTGAATAATTATCATTTTGGAAGTTAGAGAACTTAGACTTGGCAAGTGAAAGTGACTTGCTTATGATCACATAACCACAGAAGGTCAGAGACAGCATTTAAACTCAGGCTTTCATGACCCTAAATCTCAAATTATATCCACAATATCACATTCTCTTTATTATAAGCTTTAAATAATGCCTTTTTAAATAGCCTAATAGTTGTATCACTTTTGAAGTTTGTATTTCACATTTTAAACATAGTGCATACCAGTAAATATTCAATAACTTCTTTTCATGAACTGTTGTCTAGTCATCATTTTTTACTTTAGTTTATTTTTTAAGAGTTACTTTTATAAGATTTTGAGTTATATGTTTTCCTTTCTCTACCTCCTCCATTAGATGGCAAACAATCTGATGTAGGTAAGTGTTCAATCATGTTAAACATATTTCTACATGAGTCAATGTTGTGAAAGAAAAATCAGAACAAAATGGAAAAAAATAACAAGGAAAAAAGTGAAAAATTTTATGCTTCAGTTTGTATTCAGATTCCATATTTCTTTTCTCTGGTGAGGATAACATTTTCCATCATAAGTCTTTTGGAATTGTTTTAATTAATTATATTGTTCAGAAGAGTTAAGTCATTCAAAGTTGATTATCACCTAATGTGTCTGTTACTGTGGACAATGTTCTGACTCTGCTCAATTCACTCAGAATCAGATGTTCATGAAAGTCTCAGTTTTTCTGAAATCCACCTGCTCAGCATTTCTTATACACAATAGTATCCAATTACAATCATATACCATAACTTGTTCAGTCACTCAGCAACTGATTTCCCCTCAATTTCCAATTAATTTCCATCTTTTAAAGAGCTATCATAAACATTTTTAACATGTTCCATTTCTTTTTCCCCCCACATGTTCCTTTTCCATTTTTTAAAAAGTATCTCTTTGGAATATAGGCCTAATAGTAATATTTCTGGATTGAAGGGGTATGCAGTTTTATAGTTCTTTGGTTATAGTTTCAAATTGTTCTCTAGAAAGATTGGATCAACCCACAACTTCACTAACAATATTTTAGTATTCAAATTTTCCTACAACTTCTCTAACATTTGTTATTTTTTCTCATTTCATTTTTTCTCATATTAGCCAATCTGATAGGTGTGAAATTATTCAGCCATTCTTTACCCATTATGTTTTAATTTTTTGAAGCCAAGTATAATCTTTTTATTCAACAACATGATACTAAATTACTTATTTTTCTTTACTGTCAACGTTTAAAAAAAAAATTAACTCATTCACTTTCTTAGTCTTAACTCCAAGCTTTTTTATCATTTGTAAATGTGACAAGCATGCCACTTGTGTCTTTATTCAAATAATTGATAAGTAACACTAACTAGCATAGAAGAAAAATAGTAGATTTCTATGCTAGAGATATATTCTGAGTTGAATTTTTCTCCTTAATGATTTGGGTCATTTTCCAATGTATTCTGGATTATTCACCTACAATTATTTTCCCCAAAATCCAATCTCTATGTAAAATTTTCCACTTTTAGGTGATAGGATAAGAATGTTTCTATTTATCAAGGTTTACAACTTCAGAGTTATTTATGACTCTTCCTTTTACTTCCATGGTCATAACAAATGTAGCTGTTAAGACTTATCAACGTTCTCCACATTTTACCCTATAAAACTTTTTTTTTCTACTCATATAATCCTTCCCCTGATTCAAGCTTTCATCATCTTTCTTCTGAACCATTGGAATAACTTTTTTCTTTTATTTCATTGCCTTTAATTTCTTTTCTAATTCAGTTGATATAATTTCTGAATTGATATTCCATTAACATATCAATTAAAGTGTTATACCACTGTTTAAAAAATCTCCAGTTGTTACATATTGCTTCTTGAATAACATTTTAGCTCCTTAACCAGTTATTATCACTCTCTCTCTCTCTTTTTCTCTCTTTCTCTCTCTCTCTCTCTCTCTCTCTCTCTATATATATATATATATATATATATAGTTATTATATATATACCAGTTATCACTTTCTCTTTTTATATATATAATTATATATAATATTATATAATAATTATCATAATTTTATTATATATTATATATATATATATATATATAAGTTTTGTCTTTGTACAAATGGTCCTGCATGCTTGTAATGTACTCTCTCTTCACCCCTGTCTCAAATAATCAGTAATTTCCTTTAAAGCACAAATCAATTGTCGTCTCCCTTTTCTCAATCCCAAAATCATTAATCAGTTTCCCTCAAACTTATTGGTAAATTTTTTTAAAAAAATCTATTTAATTGAATATATAGTGTTTCTCTATAGAACTTAAATTCTTTGAGCTATTTGTGAAGTAGCATGATATAGTGAGAAAAGTGTGGTTAACAGAGTTAAGAAGACTGGGTATCAAATTGGATGAACTATATGAACTTTTACTAGTTGTATGATCCAAGACAAGTTATTTAATATCTTGTTACTTCATTTTATTCACTCATAAATTGGAGGAATGATTCAGTGTTCTCTAAAGTCCCTTCTAGCTGAAAACTTGTGATTCTATGGCATTATCTATTTTTTTTATTCCCAATACTTGACATAATGCTGGGCATATAGATATAGGAGATAAAGGAAACTTTTGTTCAAGTGAAATGTTTAGTCAGGATGAACCCAAAGAAGTTAAGTGACATTATGAGTTGAACTGTATTATGCATGCATGCATGTATATGTATGTGTATATATGTACACATTTATGTTTACATGCACACACACACACATATATATATATGGATCTGGGTTTGAATGCAAATCTTTTGACTCATAATCTAGTATTATTTCAACTGATTAATCTTTTTATGGAAGGGAGGTTTGACTTTTTCTTCTAAGCCTCAAGGGATAAATATAATGGAAGTTGGGAAGAGGAAGATTTTAACTTGAGGTAAAAAGAAAAATGCCTAATAAAAAGAAGTATCTAAAAATCAAATAAGCTACCTTAGGACTAGTAGTCTTTCCTTCAGTAGAAATTTTCAATTAAAGTTAAATCACAATTAGGCATGAATGTTGTTGAAGTGATTCTGGTTTAGACATGAACTATGATAGATGACATTTGGGTATTTCAAGTTTTGAGTTTCTGTGATCTTAGCAAATTGATTTTAAAAGCACCAAGACACATTTGGTTTTGCCCAATCACATGTGTTGGTTAGAAAGAAATTTCTGAAATGACATTTATTCCAAGTGACTCTTAGAACAATCCAGTCAATAAAACATTTATTAAATATCTATGAAGCATATTAGGAAAAATATGAAGACAGAATTGGACAAAGTGAGGAAATAAAGTATCGCATATAGTAGGAAAAGAAGATAAATAAAGGCACATAGATATGTAGATATGTATTATTTGTTTGAACACACATATATGTGTATGTCTCTTTGAAAATTTCCCTTTTGACTATAATTTAACCAAACTACTTGTTTTGATTTACTGCTTATTAGTGAAAAATCTTAAATAAATTTAAAGGATAATATGTTGTATCCTTGCAGATACAAGAAAAGTATTCCTTTTTTCCCCCCTGTAGGCTGAGATGGATATATATTAGGGAAACCCAGTACAGAGAAGGTTATGCTTATGGCTAGATATCAATAGGGATAATAGATTTCTAAGTTTGGAGAAGAATATTATCAAAGTTGTGGTTCATATGTAAGTCAAACATAGACTTGATGATAGTAGATGTAGTAGACCATAGTGCATTGCTTGTATATTGTGACTCAAGTTATGTTTTAGTAAAAATGAAATTTGAAGCTGGTCAAGTATACAGAATATTTGAAGGAAAGTTATCTTTAATCCTTACTGATAAAAAAGAGGATTTTACACATGAGCAAATTCTGTGGATAGTTAATAAATCTGAAATACTTTTTAATTTACATAAGAGGTTTTGGTATTTTCACTCCAGTTACAAGTACACATTTGGCAATGTGAAACAAATAGTCCTTCATAACCTCTATGCCTTCCTATGTTTTGATTCTTCTTACATTTCAGTCATCTTCACATACTTTGTGAACCAGTGACACTGAACACACTATTGCTCCTTATTTACCACATTCTGTGTCTTCACTGAATACATTTCACTGGGTGGAGTTAATGCCTAAAATTCTTTATTGCTTCATTTCTACCTCCTGGCTTCTCTGGTTTCCTTCAAGTATCAGCAAAAACTCAAAGTATTTGTAAAAAGCTTTTAAAATGATTCCTTAATCTTAGTTTCTTCTCTTTGAGATTACCTTCAATTTAATCTGTGTAAAATTTGTCTCTTCTTCCCTTTCCCGGACCCTATCTCTCTGCCTCTGTCTGTTTCTCTCCTTGTCTCTCTCTTTCTACACACACACACACACACACACACACACACACACACACACTATATTTACATCTATGTCTATCTATCTATCAAAAGTTGTTTTAATAGTTGTTTTAATATTTAGACTGTGAACTCAGGACCCGGATTGTTGTGGGGTTTGGGGGAAGGAGGGGATTTTATTTTGTATTCCCAGTTTTTAACAAAGATAGTTTGGCACATAATAGTTAATAAGTGTTTGATAAATGATTGGTTATTGCATGAAATATATTATAACAATGGGACAAGACATGAGTTGATTTGCAATAATGACCCATATTATATAATATGGTACACCTGGGGCAGGGGTTTGAGAGGAGGGGAGGTGGAGTGCGGCAGGAGGATGGATATTATAAAGTTTGTTTATGTTAAACTTCTATCTAATTAGGCAATTTTTACATATATTTTCTCCACTTTAATGAAGACACATTGCAGAGTGGGCTCTTTCTCCGACATGACTCACAAAAGAATATGTATAGAACAATCAACTGTCCTAATGAGAAAAAAAAAAAGTTATGGAACCATTATATCACTTCTTTACTGCTATGAAAAAATGTAGCATATTGGGTTCTGCTGGATATTGGGAAACCCTTATTCTAAATGCATCACACCTAATTTATGACCTTGGAATAACAGCACAACCTCAAAAAAGAAGCCTAAATTTCTCCTATAAAACTGAGAATAATCTTTCTTAAGTATATTGCATTATTTGGGGAAGTATTCTGAAGTAGTAAGGAGGCTTTAGACTATCAGTGACAGAAAATGAAAAGAGTGCTGAGGGAAGACAATTTTCACCCTTTGACTAAATGCTTAAGCAAAAATGATAGTTTGACTACTGAGTCCTGATGATCCTTTGTATTACTAGAGCAGGGTGAGTTTGGAAAGGGGGGATATTATAAAGTATCCAACTCAACTTGGGATTATTTAACAGAATTCTTCAGCGATTGCATTTCTATAATGCCTATATATTAACTTTATATTTTTATTTTGGGTTGTCACTTAATTTGTGAATGTTTCTGAATAAATCAGAATATCTTGGAGGCCCATTAATAACTCAAAGCTGACTTAGATATGTCCATTGCCTCTCCCCTTCTCAAAACAGCAAGCAATCTGATATAGGTTTTATATATATATATATACATATATAAAATCAAGTAAAACATATTTCTACCTTAGATTGTGAAAGAAGAAACAGAATAAAAGAAAAAAAAAACAGAAAAGAAAAAAAATTAAAATTATATGCTTTGAGCTGCATTCACACTTCATAGTTCTTTCTCTGAATGTGAATAACATTTTCTATCTGTTGTATTTTGGAATTTTCTTGGAATTATATCATTGAGAAGAACTAAGTGTATCAGAATAAATTATTGCACAATTTTGCTGTTATTGTGCACTTTACCCAGCATCAGTTCATATTGTCATTCCAGTTTTTTTTTCCTTTTCTGAAATCTATCTACACATTATTTCTTATAGGACAATAGTATTGCTTTGCATTCATATAATACAACTTGTTCAGCCATTTCCCAATTGATAGGACCTTACTTCATTTTTATGATCTCTTTGGAATATAGACCTAGTAATGGTATTGTTGAATCAAAAGGTATGTACCGTTTTATAATTCTTTGGACATAGTTCCAAATTGCTCTCCAGAATAGTTATATCATTTCACAACTCCACCAACATTGCATTAGTCTTCTACTTTTCCCATATATCTTCTGGAACAAGTATTTTCTTTTTCTATCATATTAGCCAATCAGGTGAAGTGATATATCAGATTTGCTTTAAATTGTATTAGTCTAGTCAATAGTGATTTGGTAGCATTTTTTTATATGACTATTTATAGATTTACTTTCATCTGAAAAATTGCTATTCACATCTTTTAAAACATTTTTTACTTGGGGAGTTGTGACTTTTATTCTTGTATATTAGCCTTACTCCTTTATATATTTTAGGAATGAGAACTTTATCAGAAACACTGGCTATAAAAATGGTTTCCCAGATGTCTGGTTTCTTCTAATCTTAGTTGCACTGGATTTGTTATGAAATAAAAATTAGTCATTTTTCATTTCATGATATTCTAAAACTTGCTTGGTGATACATTATTCTCTTCTCCATAGATCTGACAGGTAAATTATCCCCGGCTTTCCCAATTTTCTTATAGTTTCACCCTTTATGTCTAAGTCATGTCTCTATTTTGACCTTATTTAAGTATACAGTATGAGATATTGGTCTATGCCTAGTTTCTATCAGACTATTTTCCAATTTTCCCAGCAATTTTAGTCAAATAATGAGTTTGTATCCCCGAAACTGCAGTCTTTGAGTTTATCAAACTGTATATTGCTATAGTGCTACTATAGTAATTGACTGCTGTTTTGTGTACCTAATCTATTCCATTGAACCAGCATTCTATTTCTTAGCCAGTACCAAATAGTTTTGATGATTGCTGCTTTAAAATATAGATTTAGATTTCATACAACTAAGCTACCTTCTTTTGCATTTAAAAATGAATTCCTTTGATATCTTTATATTTCATTCTTCCAGATGATTTTTGTTATTATTTTTTCTAACTCAGTAAAATAATTTATGATAGTTTGATTGGCATGGCACTGAGTAAGTAAAATAATTTAAGTAAAATTGTCATTTTTCTAATATTAGTTTGGCCTACCCATAAGAAACTGATTATTTTCCCAGTTGTTTAGAATTGACTGTATTTGTGTGAAGAGTGTTTTCTAATTGGTTTCATATAATTCCTGAGGTTGTTTTGGCAGGTAGACTTTCTAATATGTTATATTGTCTACAATTATTTTAAAATGTAAATTTTCTTTCCATATCTTTCTGCTAGCTTTTGTTAGTACTGTATAGGAATCTGATGATTTATGCATGTTTGTTTTATATTCTGAATCTTTGCTGATGTTAGTTGTTTTAAGTAATTTTGTGTAAATGTCATATGATGCTGGGGAAATAAAAAGTATATTCCTATCTCTCATCATTCAATTTGTTTCAGAGAGCTATCATATCAAATTTTTTAAAAAAACTATACTACTTCCTTATATTCTTTCTTGTTTACTATTTAGGCTGGATTTATTTGGTTCTGAGAGGTGAACCTAGTATATGTTTGCTTTCTATTTCTACTTGTAACTCACTTAACTTCTCCTCCAAATATTTGGACGCTCTACCATATTTATGTAGTATTGATATTACATCATGGTATGACTTGACCAAGATATAGCTTCTAATAAGAAGCTACATAAATCGCTAGGGTAACCTCAAACAAGATGTAGCTCCATTTTCATCTCTTATAATTAGATTTATATTTGCTTTTGCTTTGCCTGAGATAAGGATGGCTCTCCTGGCTTGAAAAAAAAAATTACCTGAAGCATATTTTCAGCTCCAGGCTGATACCTTTATTCTGTGTGTATCCCTCTGCTTCAAATGTTTTTCTTGAAAGCAACATATTGTTTTTAAATCCACTTTGCTATTGCTTTTATTTTATGAGAATTCATTCTGTTCCCATTCACAGTTTTGATTATCAATTGTGTATTTTCCTCCATTCTGCCTTTCCTCTCTTTTATATACTTTTCTTTCTCCTTTCCTCCTGTCCCTTTTTACTAGTGTTTTGCTTCTGACCATTATGTTCCTCAGTTGGCTCTCCTTTTCTATAAGATTCTCTTTCCTCTCCTTTCTTCTTCTAATTCTGCTCTCCTTTCTGCCTTCTGCCATCACTTCTATTATCTCCCTGCCCCATCTTCACTTTTCTTTCCTCCTTACCCTCCTACTTTTATTTGGGCTATGCCAATTCTTTGCACCACACCTACTAAATAGGCCAAATCAGATGTTTACATCTCCTGAATAATAAGAACTAACATAAGTGCATATAACTCATTCTGCTGTGTGGAATGAAAAGAAGTTCTGACTACTTTTTTTATACCTAAGTCAGGAAAATAAACAACATAAATGTTTGGACACATCTATACAGATGGTTGTTCCTTTAAGAGGACATTTAGAAACCTTTTCTTCAAAAACCCATGGCCATTATGTAAAATTGAGTTATCTTTAAGAGGGACCCATGTGTAAAATTTGGAGCTATAGCCAATAAAATTTGCCACTCTGGGATGGTTTCACAGCATACATTAATTTGTGCCTTGGTATAATATATATATATATATATATATATATATATATATATATCTTGCCAGGTCTTATTCTAGATAATTGTATTTCTCACTTAGTGGCCCTTAATAAGATTCTAGCCACAAGGAATGAGTAAGGAATAAAGCTTTAGTCTGATTATGCTTGGAGAGTTACCCACTCAATCACACTGTTTCCTTGATGAAGGACTACTGTAGGTGCCTCTTTTGTAGCAAAAACTGCTATTTCCAAAGGTTTTTTTTTTTATTTAAATAACTTTTTATTGACAGAACCCATGCCAGGGTAATTTTTTACAACATTATCCCTTGCACTCACTTCTGTTCCGATTTTTCCCCTCCCTCCCTCCACCCCCTCCCCCAGATGTCAAGCAGTCCTACATATGTTAAATAGATTACAGCAGATCTTGGATACAATATATGTGTACAGAACCGAACAGTTCTCTTGTTGCTCAGGGAGAATTGGATTTAGAAGATATAAATAACCTGGGAAGAAGAACAAAAATGCAAGCAGTTTACATTCATTTCCTAGTGTTCTTTCTTTGGGTATAGCTACTTCTGTCCATCATTGATCAATTGAAACTAAGTTAGATCTTTTCTTTGTCAAAAAAATCTACTTCTATCAGAATACATCTTCATACAGTATCGTTGTTGAGGTATATAATGATCTCCTGGTTCTGCTCATTTCACTCAGCATCAGTTCATGTAAGTCTCACCAATCCTCTCTGTATTCATCGTGCTGGTCATTTCTTGCAGAACTATAATATTCCATAACATTCATATACCACAATTTACTCAACCAATCTCCAATTGATGGGCATCCATTCATTTTCCAGCTTCTAGCCACTAGAAACAGGGCTGCCACAAACATTTTGGCACACAGAGGTCCCTTTCCCTTCTTTAGTATCTCTTTGGGATATAAGCCCAGTAGAAACACTGCTGGATCAAAGGGTATGCACAGTTTGATAATTTTTTGAGCATAGTTCCAAATTGCTCTCCAGAATGGCTGGATGTGTTCACAATTCCACCAACAATGTTTCAGTGTCCCTGTTTTCCCACATCCCCTCCAACATTCCATGCTATCTTTCCCTGTCATTCTAGCCAATCTGACAGGTTGTGTGGTATCTCAGAGTTGTCTTAATTTGAATTTCTCTGATCAATAGTGATTTGGAACACTCTTTCATATGAGTGGTAATAGTTTCAATTTCATCATCAGAAAATTGTCTGTTCATATCCTTTGACCATTTATCAATTGGAGAATGGCTTGATTTATTATAAATTAGAGTCAATTCTCTATATATTTTGGAAATGAGTCCTTTATCAGAACCTTTGACTGTAAAAATGTTTTCCCAGTTTATTGTTTCCCTTCCAATCTTGCCTGCATTAGTTTTGTTTGTACAAAACCTTTTCAATTTGATATAATCAAAATTTTCTATTTTGTAGTCAATAGTGATCTCTAGTTTTTCTTTGGTCATAAATTCCTTCCTCTTCCACAGGTCTGAGAGGTAAACTATCCTATGCTCTTCCAATTTATTTATAATATCATTCTTTATGCCTAGATCATGAACCCATTTTGACCTTATCTTGGTGTACGTTGTTAAGTGTGGGTCAATGGCTAGTTTCTGCCATAGTAATTTCCAATTTTCCCAGCAATTTTTGTCAAATAATGCATTCTTATCCCAAAAACTGGGGTCTTTGAGTTGTCAAAAAATAGATAATTAAAGTTATTGGCTGTTTTGTCCTTTAAACTTAACCTATTCCATTTATCAACTAGTCTATTTCTTAGCCAATACCAGATGGTTTTAGTAACAGCTGCTTTATAATATAATTTTAGATCTGGTACAGCTAGACCACCTTCATTTGATTTTTTTTTCATCCGTTGAAATTCTTGACTTTTTGTTTTTCCATATGAACTTTGTTGTTATTTTTTCTATGTCATCAAAATAGTTTTGGGGAAGTCTGATTGGTATAGCGCTAAATAAATAGATTAATTTAGATATAGTATTGTCATCTTTATTATATTTGCTTGCCCAATCCAAGAGCATTTAATATTTTTCCAGTTTGTTAGATCAGACTTAATTTGTGTGGAAAGTGTTTTGTAGTTTTTGCTCATAAAGTTTCTGATTTTCCATTGGCAGATAGATTCCTAAATATTTTATACTATAAGTAGATACTTTAAATGGAATTTCTCTTTGCAACTCTGACTGTTGGATTTTGTTAGTGATATATAAGAATGCTGATGACTTATGTGGGTTGATTTTATAATCAGCAACTTTGCTAAAGTTGTGGATTATTTCTAATAACTTTTTAGTAGAATCTCTGGGGTTCTCTAAGTATACCATCATATTATCAGCAAAGAGTTATCACTCTTTTCTTTGGTTCTTTTTAATTTGGTTTCCTCATTGCCTATTCTTATTCCTTTAATCTCTTTCTCAGCTCTTATTGCCAAAGCTAGCATTTCTAATACAATATTGAAAAGTAATAGTGATAGAGGGCAACCTTGTTTCACTCCTGATCTTACTGGGAATGGCTGCAGTTTGTCCCCATTACATATGATGCTTACTGCTGGTTTTAAATAGATGCTACTGATTATTTTAAGGAAAAGTCCATTTATTCCTACACTCTCAAGTGTTTTTAATAGGAATGGATTTTGGATTTTATCAAATGCTTTTTCTGTATCTATTGAGATGATCATATGGTTTTTGTTAATTTGGTTATTAATATGGCCAATTATACTGATAGTTTTCCTAATATTGAACCAGCCCTGCATTCCTGGTATAAATCCTACTTGATCATGGTGTATTATCCTGGGGACAATTTTCCATAGTCTTTTATTTAAGATTTTAGCATCAATGTTCATTAGGGAGATTGGTCTATAATTTTCTTTCTCTGTTTTCAACCTACCTGGTTTAGGTATCAGTACCATGTCTTTGTTATAAAAGGAATTTGGTAGGACTCCTTCATTCCCTATTTTTTCAAATAGTTTAGAAAGCATTCCACCTAATTGTTTTTTGAATGTTTGGTAGAATTCACATGTAAATCCATCTGGTCCCAGGGATTTTTTTTTAGGGAGTTGATTAATAACTTGTTCTATTTCTTTTTCTGAAATGGGAATATTTAAGCAATTTACTTCCTCCTCTGATAATCTGGGAAGCCTATATTTTTGGAGGTAGTCATCCATTTCGCTTAGGTTATCAAATTTATTGGCATAAAGTTGGGTAAAGTAACCCCTTATTATTTGTTTATGTGTTCCTCTTCATTGGTAGAAAATTCTCCCTTTTCATTTTTAAGACTACTAATTTGATTTTCTTTTCTCCTTTTTCTAATCAGATTTACCAAAGGTTTATCAATTTTATTGTTTTTTTCATAAAACCAACTCTTAGTTTTATTTATTAGTTCAATAGTTTTTTTTTTACTTTCAATATTATGAATTTCTCCTTTTAATTTTAGAATTTCAAGTTTAGTAATTGATTGTGGGGTTTTAATTTGGTCTTTTTCTAGCTTTTTAATTTGCAAGCCCAATTCATTGACCTCCTCTTTCTTTATTTTCTTCAAGGAAATCTTCTAAGGATATCAAGTTTCCCCTTATTTCCACTTTGGCTGCATCCCACAAATTTTGGTATGATGTCTCATCGTTGTCATTATCTTGAATGAAGTTATTAATTTTGTCTATAATTTGCTGTTTCACCCAATCATTCTTTAAGATGAGATCATTTAGTTTCCAATTACTTTTTGATTTATTTACACCTAACTTTTTGTTGAATGTAGTTTTTATTGCGATCTGAAAAGAAAGCATTTACTATTTCTGACTTCCTGCATTTAATTTTGAGGTCTTTATGTCCTAATATATGGTCAGTTTTTGTGTAGGTTCCATGAACTGCTGAGAAGAATGTATACTCCTTTCTGTCACCATTCAGTTTTCTCCAGAGATCTATCATACCTAATTTTTCTAATATTCTAACTCTTTAATTTCTTTCTTATTTGTTTGGCGATTTGATTTATTTAAATCTGAGAGTGCAAGATTGAGATCTCCCACTATTATAGTTTTGCTGTCTATTTCTTCTTGTAACTCTCTTAACTTCTCCTTTAGGAAGTTAGATACTATACCACTTGGTGTATATATGTTTAATACTGATATTGCTTCATTGTCTATAGTACCTCTTGGCAATATATAGTTTCCTTCCTTATCTCTTTTAATTAGATTAACTTTTGCTTTTGCTTGATCTGAGATAAGGATGGCTACCCTTGCTTTTTTGACTTCACCTGAAGCATAATAGATTCTGCTCCAGCCTTTTACCTTTATTCTGTATGTATCTTCCTGTTTTAAATGTGTTTCTTGTAAACAACATATTGTAGGGTTCTGACTTTTGATCCAGTCTGCTATCTGCCTCCTCTTTATGGGGGAGTTCATCCCATTCACATTTACGGTAAAAATGACTAATTCTTTATTTCCTGCCATCCTAATATCCCCAGATTATGCTTTTCTTTTTCTTGCCCTCCTTCCTCCCTTTCTTAGTATTAAACTTATTGGTCCCACATGCGTCACCCAGCTCTCCCTCTTTGTATCCATTCCTCCTCCCTTTGAATCCCTTCCCCTTTCTTGTACTCTTCCCTTATTACTCTTTTTCCTTTTCCCTTTTTCTCTCCCACTTTTTAATGAGGTGAGAGAAGATTCTCTGTAAAACAAATGTGTCAATTATTTCCTCTTTGAGCCAACTCTGATGAGAGTAAGATTTGCACAATGTTCCTCCCCCTCTCTAAGTTCCCTCAGAAATGATAGGTTTCCTTTGCCTCATCATCGCATGAAGTTTCCCTCTTTTTACCTCCCCTTTTCCCTTTTTCTGACACTATCCCCTTTCCATTTCTACTTCTCTTTTTTATGCTTTATCAGTAAAACCAAATTATACGTGTGGTTTTTATGTATATCCACAACAGAAATACGGTTCTCAAAGTTCCTTTTACCTTTTTCTACTTGTCTTGAGTCCTGTTGTTGGAGATCAAATATTTTGTTTAAATCTAGTTTTTTCTTCAGAAACAGATGGAATTCCTCTGTTTCATTAAATGTCCATCTTCTTCCATGGAAAAAAAAATGCTCAGCTTAGCTGAGTAGTTTATTCTTGGCTGCATTCCAAGTTCTTTTGCTTTTTGGAACATCAAATTCCAGGCCCTTCAATCCTTTAATGTTGAGGCAGCCAGATCTTGTGTGACCCTTATTGTGGCACCTTAGTATTTGAACTGTTTTTTCCTGGCTGCTTGTAGAATTTTTTCTTTAGTCTGAAAATTCTGAAGTTTGACCACAATATTCCTAGGGGTATTTATTTTAGGGTCTTTTTCAGAAGGTGTTCTATGGATTCTTTCAACGCCTATTTTACCTTCCGGTTCTATTACTTCTGGGCAGTTCTTTTTAATGATTTCCTGTAAAATAGTATCTAGGCTCTTTTTTTCATCATAATGTTCGGGTAGTCCGATGATTCTTAGGTTATTTCTCCTAGATCTATTTTCCAGGTCTGTTGTTTTTCCAAGTAAATGTTAAACATTTTTTTCCAATCTTTCTTTTTTTTTTTTTTTTTTGTTTTGCTTGACTGATTCTTTCTGTCTCAATGAATCAGTCATTTCTATTTGTTCAGTTCTGATTTTTAGTGAGTTATTTTCTTCATTAGCTTTTTTTATTTCTTTTTGTATATATCCAATTGAGTTTATAAATGAGTTATTTTGCTTTATGGAATTTTTTTCCATTTCACTATTTTTTTTTAGTGAGTTATTTTCTTTCTCCAATTCACAAATTCTGTTTCCCTGCACTTCTTGGGAGTTTTTTACCTTTTCCAATTCACATTTCAGGAAGTTTTTTTTTTTCCACTTTACCAAATTTTTCTTTTAGTGAGTTATATATCTTTTCTGTACTCTCTTGCATAGCTTCTCTTTCCTTTCCCCATTTTTCTTCTAGTTCTCTTTTAGGTTTTTAATAGTCTCTTTTAGGAGAGCCTTTTGTATTGGGGACCAACAATTGTCTGGAGACTGCTGTTAGTCTCTTCAGGGTTTAAAAGCTGTTCTCTTTCTGAATAGAAACTATCAATTGTCCTTTTGATTTTCTTACTCATTTTGTTAAAGCCTATAGGGTCTGCCTTCAAGGCCAGGAGGTTACCAGCTTCCTCTGCAGAGCAGTAAAAGGTGTATGGATGGGTAGCTGTTCTGCTAGCCAGCTGCAAAAAGCAGCAAGGTACTGGAGTGCTCTGGGAGAGAGTTCCCCACCTGGAAGTAACTCAGGCCTGCAGGGCAAAACTGGGAAAGTGCCCTGCAAAGAACCCCCACTGTGTGAGATAATGACTGCCCTGGGTCTAGATGCTGAGCAGTAAGAGTTTCACTATCCCAAGCCAAATCCTGCCCTGGGGCTGTGGGTATTAGCAGTTGAGCAGTGAATGAATTACAGGGACTAGAAGTGTCTCTGCTCTGGGAAGCACAGTCCTGTTGGGGAAGTTCTATTGCCCCAGGCCAAGCCCCCCACTGTGTTGATTAGAGGCTGCCCAGGCTGTGCCTCCCTGCCGTGTGGGTTTGTAACTGCCCCCGCAAAAGCCCCAAACTGCAGGATATGGCTGCAGGGCTGCGTTTCAGTCTGCCCGAGTCACTTCTGGGTTTGAGTAGTTACAGCCAGATCTTGTTAGGTCCTGGTGCTTTTTAGAATACCCTCTGTTTTAGGCTTTAATTTCTCTGCCAGTTTACTGCTTTGTAATCAAGGCAGAGCAGTTAGCCTATAGCAGAGTGGTCTCTATAACTTCTCTAGCCACAGAGATCACCCCTGCTCCTGGTCTGCTCAGGATGCTAGTCTCTCACTGCCTGTGCTAGACTGTTCCTGGCCCCTCAGGACAAACCTTTTTTGGAGATCTTCCAGATTGACTTCAGCTGGTAAGTTGTATGCTTCTGATCTTCATGAATTTAAGAGTGAAGAGCTATTTCTGAGGCTGGATTAAATAGTTGGCTATGAGGAGAATGAGAGGAGCTTAGAAAGTCACATGTGCCTTCTCTGCCATCTTGGTTCTGCATCCTCCAAGGGTTTTTGAGGACTCTTTCAACCACATTGCATAAAGCCAGATCAACCTTTCTCAGAGCCTCTTGAGCTTCTTTTGTAAGTGAGTCTAAAGCAGTGTATCCCCTTAAAATGTCATATAATGGTAGTAATTGATAGCTAATTAAAATTAACACTGGACACATCCATTGGATATCTCCTATCAGTTTCTTTAAGTTTGTTGTTAAAATTCTCTGTTCTTAAAGAAAGGTTTTGTACTGTAAGTACCTTGGGATATACTTCATATCCTAAATATTGAAAAGGAGTGTACCTTTAAATTTTTTCTGGTGCTATATAAAATTGCAAATTCCTTAGTGTTTCTATGGATTTTTGTAGACATACTTCTTAGATTTGCTCCTCAGGTGTACAACCCAAGACATCATCCATGTAATGCAATAAAAGCAGCAGCCACATACATTTGATACATAGTAGGACTATTTTTCATTTCCTGTGGCAAAACTGTCCATTCAAATCTTTTATAAGCTCAGCTAAATTAACTCTATACTGAAAAGGCAAATCTTTTCATATCCTCCTTATCCAGAGGGATAGAATAGAAACGATTGTTAATGTCTATAAGCCAAAGAGGCCATGCCTTAGACAATTGAATAGGAGATGGAAGCCTAGGCTGAAGATTTCCTATAATTTCCATCTGTTCATTCACTTTTCTCAAATCAGTCAACATCCTCCATTTTCCAGATTTCTTTTTTACATCAAATACAGGGGGATTCCAAGGACTTAGAAAGGGTTGTAAATGTCAAGTTATTCCTATACCATATCTAATAAGACCTGAATTTTTTCATTGGTTAAGGGCCACTCTTCCACCCACATTGGTATATCAGTTTTCCATTGGATGAGGACAGGTTTAAGGATTGGCAGGACTTCCACAGTGGTCCTGCCAAAAAAGCCAAAGTGCTCAAAAGTTTCCTCACTGCAATAAAACGAATCTTCTCTGTTCCCTTGCCTCAAAACATAAGAAGGTAAAACTGTGCTGGAGGCACTGATGGTATCACTATCCCTCCTGCTTCTCCTCCTCTTATCCCACCCATGAAGGTGGAGTTAAGAGAGGAGAGTCAGAGAATACCTTAAGAGTGCTTGGACAGGCTTAGGAGGAAGTAAAGATGGGCTAACAAATAGAGAAGTGCCATCCCCTCAAACTTCTCAGTGTAGTCCTTATCTCCCTCCTCTTCCAACTTGCCAGGCCCCTCAAACTTCCTAGAGCAGTAACAACCAATATAAATGAATAAAATACTAAAAATCAATACTTCCCTAGCTCCCTCCTATTTGCTGTACCCTCCAAGGCTAAGGGCACTAACCCTCTGCTTGTTTTTCTCCTCATACTTCCTGGTTTGACATCCCATGCTAAAAGCTTTCTTTTACTTTTTCTTATATGTGGGATTTCTTAAAGCCAATTTTATCACATTGGATTCAGTTAATTATTCTCCCACTACCTTCCTCATCTCTGGCTCCAAACTCTGCACTCCAAATCATCTGAGAACTCAGTGATCTGGTTCTGAGTTACCAATAAACCTTGCTTCTCTATTAACCTAAGCATTCTTCCTACTTCCCTGGGGAGTGAGGCTTTTTTGTTAGCACTTGCTTAAGTGTCAGGCTCAGCACTTTATCCATTGAGACATCTAGTTACCCTGAATGTTGCAAGAATAAACTGCATATGTGTTACAAATGAGCAAATAAGGATTAACTATTAAAATCAAATATTTTGCTCATATCTTCATGAGCACTTATCAGTTATCACAGGTAGAACATAACAAGACAATAAGTGAATAAACATTTATTAGGCATTGTATACCAGGTGTTATGCTAGGTTGAGGAGAAAAATACAAAATAAAATCTGTGCTCTCAAGGAGCAGGGGTATGTGGGATGTGACCCACAAACAGACAATTATGTACAATTAAGTTACAAGGGAAGGCATTTATTATCTAGATTTATATATTATATTATATTATACATATTATATATAAAATACCTAGGTATTTTATATATATATATATATACATATATATATATATATGTATATATATATATATATATTTGAAGATAATCATTAGAAGGAAGACACAAACATTAAGAAGGGTTGAGGTAGGCCTTCTGTAGAAAATGGAATTTGAATTAGGACTTGAATGAAGCCAATAAAGTTAAAAGGAGGAAATGCAAAGACACAGTCCACCAAGAAAGAAAGACATCCATTGGAAGTAGACAATCTAAAGATATACTTTCTCAACGAATAACATCAATATATTAAGAAGATAAGTTGTAATGATAGAAAAGGCAGAGTTAATGACAAGGAACATGAGTGATATGAAAAAAAGGGAGAAGAGGAAGCTCTTGCTTAATGACTCCATTTTTTTTTTTTTTTTTTTTTTTTTTTTTTTTAGTGAATTAAGAAGCAAAGCTCTCCATTGAGAGGGTGACAGTGTAATGCTGGAGAAACTCAAGCAACTCAGAGATTAGAGGGTTTTAATATTTTAATAGTGGAAAAGTTGAATTGGCAATAGCCCAGCTGGATTGGATAGGACTCTTGTCCCAAAGCATCTAGCAATAAGACTTTTATAGGATTCTTGCAATAAGGGAAACAAAGGCAAGGGGGATAGAGCACTGGGTGACCATAAAATCAGTTCTGACAGGTTAGCAGGAAGGAGGAAGGATCATGAATTCGGATAATTTGGGAGTGAAGAAGATGGTCAAGCAATAGACAGGAAGTCTGAGGCAGAAGATAACCAAGTATTTGAGATAAGCCATCTGGAGTTTTATGACTCTTTGGAATGCCAGAGGGGCCAGAGCTCTGCAGCCCTAATTATCGCAGTTCTAATGGCCAGAAAAGAAGGATTTGCCACCAGAAAAATTGAGACAGAACAATTCAGAGAAACTGAGGCAGAATAATTCAGGGAAACTGAGTCATTACAACAACAGAGAGAGCTACGGGAGATTTGAGAAGTGATGAATATAAAAAAGCTTCTGTGATGAGTGGGAAAATGATTAAATTGAAGTAGGAAATATAAAAGATCATCTTATTTTAGTTGACATTACATTGCTTTTTAATATATCCAGTCAAGCCAACTTCATGTTTTTTTCCAGTATCATTCAGTAGCACATGAATAGAAATATGAAATGCTGTAATAATCCAGAATTTAAGCTTAGCAGAGCAAGATAAACAATATAATAAGGGAACAAGTGACTCAAGACGAGAAAACAATGTAGTGTTGAACTAACTCACTAAATAATCAACATAAGAAGGAGAGTGTAGTAACCTGGGAGATGAACAAGGAGAAATCTCCAGTAATGTGTTATAGTTAGAAAAAAAAAAAAAAAAAAGAATAAAACTTGAGGTGGCAAAACAGGAGAAAAAATAGAATAATAACAGTGATAAGAGAAATTTAGAGATTACAAAAGATAATGGAGCATTGTGAAAAATGTCAAGTTTAAGAGGATGAACATCTTTATATAATTAAAAAGAAATAAAGAGATAGATGATGTATTTCAAAAGAATTCATTAAAAATGCAAATTAAGGGTCCTAGCTGTACCAGACCTAAAACTATATTATAAAGCAGCGGTCATCAAAAGCATTTGGTACTGGTTATGACATATTGTAGTCGATCAATGGAATAGATTAGGTTCACAGGATAAAATACTCAATGACTGTAGTAATCTAGTGTTTCACAAACCCAAAGACTCAGCTTTTGGATAAGAACTCACTATTTGAGAAAAACTGCTGGAAAAATTGGAAATTAGTATGGCAAAAACTAGGCATTGACTCACACCTAACATTCTATATCAAGATAAGGTGAAAATGGCTTCATTTTTTAAACATGTAAAGTGAAATTATAAGCATATTAGAAGAACAAAGGATAATTTACTTTGCAGATCTGTAGAGAAGGAAGAAATTTGTGGCTAAAGAAGAACTGGAGTACATTATGGAACGCAAAATAGATAAATTAAAAAGGGTTTGTACAAACAAAACCAATGTAGACAAGATTAGAAGGAAAACAATAAACTGGGGAAAATAGTTTACATTCAGTGGTTCTGATAAAGGCCTCATTTCTAAAATATATAGAGAACTGACTAAAGTTTAGAAGAATTCAAGCCATTCTCCAAGTGTAAATAGGCAAAGAATATGAACAAACAATTTTCAAAAGAAGAAATTGAAACCATTTCTAGTGAAATGAAAAGGTGATCTTAATCACTATTGATCAGAAAAATGCAAATTAAAATAATTCTGAGGTATCACTACATACCTCTCAGATTGCCTCAGATGGCAGGAAAAGATAATGATAAATGTTTAGGGAATGCAGGAAAACCTCCTTACTAATACATTGTCGGTGGAATTGTAAATTGATCCAACCATTCTGGAGAGCAATATGGAACTGTGCCTAAAGAATTATCAAAATGGGCATACCCTTTGATCCAGCAGGGTTTCTACTGGATCTATAATCCCAAACAGATCTTAAAGGAGGGAAAGGGGCCCACATATGCAAAAGTGTTTGTGGCAGCCCTTTTCGTAGTGGCAAGAAACTGAAAACTGAATGGATGCCCAAAAGTTGGAGAATGGCTGAATAAGTTATGGTACATGAATGTTATGGAATATTATTGTTTTGTAAGAAAGGATCAGCAGTATGATTTCAGAGATGCCTGGAGAGACTTGTATGAACTGATACTAAGTGAAATAAGCAGAATCAGGAGATCATTGTTCATAGCAACAACAAAATTATGTGATGATCAATCCTGATGAACTTGGCTCTTTTCAACAATGAAATGATTCAAGCCAATTCAAATGGTCTTGTGATGAAGAGAACCATCTGCACCAAGAGAAAGGACTGAGGGAACTGAGTGTGAATCACAACATAATATTTTTATTTTTTTTTGTTATTATTTGTTTGCATTGTGTTTTCTTTCTCATTTTTTCCTTTTTGAACTAAATTTTCTTATGAAGCATAATAACTGTAGAAATATGTATAGAAGAAATGCATATGTTTAACAAATATTGGATTATTTATCATCTGAAGAGGGGGTGATAGAGGGAAAAGAGAAGAAAAATGATACACAAGGTTTTGCAAGGATGAATGTTGAATAATGTGCATATGTTTTGGAAATTAAAAAAAAGCTTTAATAAAGAAAAAAAGCAATAGGTGATGAAAAAAGTGAGCAAATTGAAAAACTTGGTAGTAAAGATGTTTGAGGTAGTAGAAATATTATGTTAAGGTACTCCAGTTAAGCAGAAGTTAGGGAGGAAAGATTTTTAGTCAAGAACTGAACTCAATGAGGAAGATGGAGGCTGTTTTAGAAGTCATCAGGCAATAGTTAGCAGAATTTTTATTGCTTGGTTGATATGAACTTAGTGAACCTCAAAGGAGGTCAGATTAATTCATGATGGAGGTAGAGGAAGAACCTTGAAATAGCAATGGAGCGGAATGGAGCTCCAACTCCCCATAAATTCCATGGAATCAGGGAGAATGAGGGAAAGTGCAACCAGCTTTGGAAATATTTGCCATGAAGAGATGGTATCAGCAAGAGAAAGTCAGTTCTCAATAGAAAACAAAAGTTGAAAGGAATAGGAAAGAAAATGTTTAAGAAGATAAGTTTTACTTACAGAGCATATATTTCACAGAGCACAGTGGAAAGGTGAGAGTTTTAAAATGTGTAATGATGGTATTGGATTGAAGGGGATCTAAATAAAGAAATAGGCAGTGTCTGATAGAAAACAGAATTTCCAAAATTACAATTCATGTTATCAAGATCACTGGGATGGGGTGGGCATGATGAAATTATAATTTTCTAGTCGTTGCTAAATGTGTTCTAAGGAGTTAAAATCTTCAAGGATTTAACTTTTGAGTGGTCTTCTCAAGTGTTACTTTAGGTAAGAGGACAAATTTGGAAAATTGATGAAATAGCATTTCTCTCCTACTAGCAAGAAGATAAGTGGAAGAAGTATGAAGAAATGATATGTATAATTTTTAATCCTGTAGGAAGGACCCCTCTAGACTTTCCAATTAAGAAGAGGCCAGTACAGAGATCTACATGCAATGGAATGAAATTTTTCTTATGCATTTAAGGAAGAGGTCAGGTCTAAAGATATGACCCTGAAGGAATGGCTTCTCTCTTACCCCTTGCTCATAGAAAGTGGAAAGTGTCTAATAATCATCTTGTCAGTAGAGCAAGTGTTCTTTCAGTATTGCCATACTTCTTAGAATTAAAGACTTGAACAGAAATGTTTATCAGAAACACAATAAGGACACAATGAATGGAGTTTTGCCTCAAAGAATTGATATACACTGGACAAAGATCCATGTTTTCAGTTGATGTTGATATTACATTCATTGACACAAATTTCTAACCTTAAATGACTTGCTACATCTTCAGCAGGTTATGTAAGAGAGGGAAAATATATTGCCTTTCTGCTACTGATCTGGAAAAAAACAAACAAAAAAAACAAACAAAAAAAAAAACTCAGTATCTCTAGGCTAATGTTCAATTACTAAAATACAGCCTCCAAAACTGACCAGACATAACTTTAATGGAAAAAATCTTCAATATTTTCTTCAATAACTCCGGTCAATAAGCATTAAGCTGCTACTATGTTCCAGGACTTCTTCTGAACTCTGGCATATTTATTAAATATCATTTCTCTCTTCAGCATAAAATATTTTCCTTTAATTTTTCAATAGCTTGATACATTAAAATATAAAGAAGATATAAGTGTTTTGAATAAGCCTCATGGGTTATTTTCAAAGTATCAATTACTACATAGAGTTGAGTTAGAAAAGTTTTGCACTCTCCAGGTTTCTATTGTCAATGAACCTCTCAAATTATGGGGGATGACCGCAAGACATACAGCTCTCACTCTTTCAGGTTTGATTATCCTTGAAAAATTACACTTTCTGGCTTCTCATAAAGAATCACAAATGCAAATGTCACAGAGTAGATAAAAGAAGTCAGTATATTGAGAAGATCAAAGGATGGCATGGAAAATTGATTGTCAAGGCAAAGAAAAGTTACAATGAGTTGTTATAACTAACTGACCTCAGAATATTAGGCTAAGGTATATTTCTGTATAAAAGAAACTTAACAAGTTTCCAATATTTCAAAGGTACATAATTTCATAGAAATAGATACAGTCTATTACACTGTAGAAGAGGGTCTTCTTCAACTAATGTAACTGAAATTTAAATGAACAAATAGAAGTTTTTGTATTCCTATGATGTTTTGGATAACTCAGTTTTTTTTTCCTTGTCTCATAGTTGCCATTCTCTTTATTTTTTTTTTAATTATAGCTTTTTATTTACAAGTTATATGCATGGGTAATTTTACAGCATTGACAATTGCCAAACCTTTTGTCCCAATTTTCCCCTCCTTCCTCTCCATCCCCTCCCCGAGATGGCAGGTTGACTAATGGATAACTCAGTTCTTCATAACTTCCAAACATGATCCTGTAAGCAAAACAGCCTAAGCAGACACTGCTATTTATGAAAGAAATATTAAAATGATAAGATAATTGGACTAGCAGAAGCTTTGGGTGATACTAAAATCTGTTTTTTTTGTTTTTTTTTTTGTCACATGCATCATATAAAGGGCTAAAGAAATTCTATTAAAACATATACTTTCTTATGACTCTACCATCATAGGCAACTGACATGGAAGGTACTGCTTAACTTCTGCAGATATTGCTTAATCTGCCTGATTTAGAGAGTAACATTTATATTGGGAATAACATTTACAGCAATCTAATTTGTGTAAGAATGAATGTTAAAATTTTGTCTGAAAGTTTACATTTTGGCATATATTCAGATACCTTTTGAAATATCAAACATTTTTAAAAGAAACTTCTTAAACCAGTGGTAATATTATTATATGTAAGTCCATATAAAGATACTTTATTGTTTGCTGAGATTGTGCAGTCTTGAAAAGAGAATTTTGTTAATAAACATTGTCATGAGTTCTGATTTAATTTGGCAATAGTTCTCTTTAATTTTTGTCTCACTTAATCCCACATTTGTAAAACATGTTATTTAAAAAAATAATTAAAGTCCCTAAATTTATAACCAAATCATTCTTCTCATAGGAAGCAGTATGAAACAGAATAAAGAAGCTAAGATACAATTAAAGCCTCATTTAATTCACTTTTTTTTTTCCTGAGGCAATGGGGGTTAAGTGATTTTGCCTAGGGTCACACAGCTGGGATGTGTTAAGTGTCTGAGGCCACATTTGAACTCAGGCTCTCTTGACTTCAGGGCTGGTACTCTATCCACTGCACCATCTAGCTGCCCCTTTAATTCACATTCTTAACTTTGGATAATACTTATGTAGTCTAACTTTAGAACATTAGAACACACTACTGCAAGAAAGTTAAAAAAGATTCTTGCTAGGAGTTACATGTTCCATTATCCATGGAGCAAAAACTCCAACTAATCCACATTCAGTATTAGTGCCATGTATTGAGAACTGTAAGCATTGTGCAGAGAATTGAGGGAAATTTCTGTAGCCCTAGAAAGATCGGTATATAGAGGCTCACTTTATAGAAATGGAGAAGAGTTCTAAGGAGAGGGAATATCATGAAAGCAGTTCAAACTGCTGAAATTAATAAAAATAAAGAGAATTATTTAGAAGTTACCAAATGGAAGAATCAGTAAAATTATGTCCAATTTGACTTGAATATTTCTCACCTACTTTATATCTATATTATGTACAGCCAATCACTCACTGGTTAGAATATCTCAAAAATGTCCCAAAGTGTACAAACATACACATGTATGACTGCATTTATATATACATTCATGTGAATATATTTTATATATGCACACATAAATGCATGCATATATACATATTATTTCATAATATGTGCACATATATAAATACAATGTATGTACATACACAAAATATACATGTGTATATACCAATGTATTTACACATGTTATTTTCTGAGACTTGCTATTTATTCATCTTTTATCCATTCATTCAATAATCTATTCATAGTTGTATTTGTCTTAATACTTTTGAGTTTTTAAATACAGACAGTGTGATTATGCAAAAAATTTTTTGTATGGAATTTCAAAATTGGAAGGGATCTCAGTGACTAAATAGTCCAAATCATAAACCAAAAGTGTATGTGTGTGTGTGTGTGTGTGTGTGTGTATGTATGTGTGTGTATGCTAGATGATCTCATGGCTTCACTTAAAAGACAAGATTACAGGCTCTGGAATATTGGGTAGTGTTTGAAATGAAAATGGATCTAATATAAAAAACATGTGAGAATTGCTTGTCAACATTTATAAGAAGTAAATTAATCAAATCAGTTACATCTACACACAACTCTTGGGCAGGGAAATGAATGAGAAGATCAGTCAATCTTTCCTCCCTTTCTTCCTTTCTCTCCTTTCCTTCCTTCTTCCCTCCTTTCCTTTCTCCTTCCCAACCTTCCTTCTTTCTTCACCATTCCTTTTGCCCCTGTTCTCTCTTCCTACCTCCCTCCCGTCCTTTTGTCTTTCCTCTCTTCTTTACTCTTTTCTTCCTTCTTTACTTGTCCCATTTTTCTTTTTCCTTTTCCTTCCTCCCTCCTTTCTTCCATTCCTCCCTCATTTCCTTCCTTCCTCCACCTTTCATCTTTTTTCTTTCCTTTCTTACTTATTTCCTCTTCATTCTTTCCTCTCTTCCTCTCTCTTCCTTCCTTTCTTTCTCTCTTTCTCTCTTATTCATCCTCTTTTTCCTCCCTCCCTCCATCCTTTTCTCCCTTTCTTTCTTCTTTTCTTCCCTCTCTCCATCCCTTCCTTCCTTTCTTTCTTTCCTCCCTCCCTCACTTCTTCCTTCCTTCTCCCTTTCCTCCTTTCTTCTTTCACTTTCTCTCCCTCTCCCCCCTTTGATCCCACTCTCAACCTCCCTTCTTCTCTCCCTCTTTCTCTTCCTTCCTTCCTTCCTTCCTTCCTTCCTTCCTTCCTTCCTTCCTTCCTTCCTTCCTTCCTTCCTTCCTTCATTCTTTCTTTCCTTCCTTCCTTCCTTTCTTTCCTTCAATCTCTTCTTCCTTTCTTTTTTTTTTTGTTTCCTTTTTTTCATATCCTGGAAGATCACTCCACCCTTGCAGCCTTTTTGTTTGGTCATTTCTTGCTGAAACTTCCAGTATAAGGAAAATACTCAGATCATCCAAGTTAGCTTTTCAATCTTCTCTGGAAACCACTTTTGTTTTTTCATACTTTCACCAACATGGTGCCATGTGGATTTCTCTACCCTACCACCTCTCTTTTATGTGATGCCTTCTTCCATTAAAATGTTACCGCCTTGAGGACAAGAAGTCACTTTTTGCTTTTGCTTTATTCTCAGAATGTGACAGTGTGCCTAGAATATAATGCCATAATAAATACTTATTCATTTGAAATTTTTTCTTTAGAAAAATGAGTAATATTTTGAAATTATTTATGAAAAAAAATTGGAAATTTGCTTTCCTGGAGAGGCTGCTACTGAATGAAAACATCATAATTTTTCTAATAAGATATTTAAGGAAGGGTCTGATAGCTATTCTATTTTATGTCATTAACATTATCCAAAATAGCATGTTTTCAAAATTGACAGCTGAATGTTTATTTCCCTCCTATGTGAAATAATTCTCAAATATGTCACCCAGTTTAAATTTTAAAATGCAGCCTAAACAGCTGTTAAGTATCCATTAAAGACTTATGAAATGTTAATAAGATATGCACCATTAAGCTCTATTGGCAAGTGTTTTATTGGTGACTGACATGAATTAGCTTTCTTATGGAAATCAAATTACATTTTTTAAACTGGCAAAACACCTACAATCCCCAGTGTGTAATTATTATGATATTGGTTTTTAGGTAATGCACTGTGAAACAACTATAGAAATAGCCTACTGCAGAGATTTTAAATGATAAATATATGCTATATAACATCAAAGATCATTAAACAAAAAATAAAATCATAAATTGTATTTCACATATTCTATTAAAAATGGCAAGCATAAGTCCCAAAAGTTCTTGCTCTACCATTTTGTAAATGTGCTTACCTCCTTTAAAAATATTAGACAGAAATACCATACATTAGTTTCCAAATGCTTATGAATATCTGTATCTAAAGATTTCATGCAAAATCCTTCTGTTCCAATGAATCTGGGAACATTTCCAGATATTTCAAGCTTGTCAAAAAAATTAGTTACCTATCAAAGAATCCATTGCTATAAGATTTAAATTTAAAACAAACATGTTTTTCTTAGCATCATTTGGATGTAATTCAGTAGTTGCTTATCTAAACATTTTGTCTTATTACTCTAAATAAGATGCAGATTTTTTCCTATGTTTTACTACCTAAATTTTTAAAAATAGAATGACATTAATAACATTTTAAAGAATTTTAGTGTTACAAGAGTTCTTAAATATCAATTAGTCCAATGTATGTTGTAGTACCCATCTTCTCTACAAAATCCCTGCTAATTCATCATTGGAAGAAGAAAATATAACTTTTAACTGTGACAATAATAGGGAAGACTTCATGGAAATGGTGACATCTAAATTTGACATTATATAGAAGATGCATTTCAATAGACATAAATGAAGTTAGGCAATTGATATTTTTTTTAAATTTATGAACAATTATGTATGAGAGCATGAGGAATGTAAAAAATTAACTAAGAAGCTAAAGTATCCTCTCTTTGTATCATTTCCCCACTTTTCCTAAATTTTTAGGTTTTGATGTTCCCTTCATAACTATTCCTGCCAAACTTTGTCTCAAGAAAGAATTATCAATCATCACACCTTAGTGCCTTTGTGACCTTCAGGGTCTATTAGCTTTTTATATTTTTGTCAATAATTTTGAAATGGAAGACATTCTCTTGCTACATATATTTTGAACAGGTCAACATACAGATATAGGAAGTTATTTTGGGAGGTGGGGAGGTAAAGAGAGGACTAAGGAAGAGGTTGTAGGAGAAGGTATAATTTACTTTTCATCATGCCAGAAATTACTTTTACAAAGACAGTGACCTACTTTACCAACATGTAATATTGCCCTTAACTAAATTTTCTGGGTATTATTTGGAGTCCTGGGGAATGGATGAATCAATAGAGTATTTCAGATCACAATCTAACACATAATACTTTATCTGAACAAAGGAATTATTTCTGGGATATTAATACTTTTTCTCCAATAATACTATTATTTATTTACTTATCTTGGTAAAAGTGGTATTCTTCCAGTAGAATATAAACTTCTTGAGGCAAAAAAAAAAGGTTTTTATTTTATCTTTTTATATTGGTTTCAAAATTTGAGCCTTATCTACAGTATCGAATCAGAAAATATACTTCGTAAAAGTGCATTTATTGAATTTTTTTCAAGGGGAGTTAATAGTATTTCTTTTTATTCAACTAGAGATTGCATGTATCAATATTATGATCTAATATAGGTCTTCCTAAATTCAAGATCAACCTCTATGTATTACAAGGAAGTATGTGGCCTTTTCAATTTATTCTTGCTTTAGTATACAAGAAATTCTTCCCCTTTTCCTAAAACAGTACAAATATCATTACTTTACTAGTTTTGCTTAAGTTCACATGGATAATTCTGTACCTGAGAAATATTATAACATCAATATGAATATTGAAATATATAATCTGAATGAATATCCTAGTATAAAATGCCTGCTGTGTTTAAGGTATCTTCTCTATATCAGAAAATTCCATGGAGTTTCAATTAGCATAGCAAAGAGAATAATGGAAAGGTGTAATGAAATGGGTTGTAATAGACTTCCACAGACATGCCAGATAGAAGGATAATGATTACACTTTCTATACTCATCTTGCTTTCAAATCACAATTCTGCCTCAATAAATATTGAGTAATAGGTCCCCAAGCTGCAGTTTCAATCTAATTTCTATGTGAGAGATGAAGAGCTTCTACATACATACATACATATATATATATAATTGTCCTATAATACATGGAGGATTTGAATTACATAGGTTTTGAATTTAGGAATGCTTGTATCCAGTCTTAATTCTGATACATACCATACAGATCACTCCAGCAGTCCTCAAACTTTTTAAATAGGGGGCCAATTCACTGTCCCTCAGATTGTTGGAGGGCCAGACTACAGTAAAAACAAAAACTTTGTTTTGTGAGCCTTTAAATAAAGAAACTTCATAGCCCTGGGTGAGGGGGATAATCATCCTTAGCTGCCGCATCTGAACCGCTGGCTGTAGTTTGAGGACCCCCGAAAACGCTCATTGTCCCAGATATCTCAGATTAAAGTTGAAAATGAGTTACTGATTTTTTACCTTAAATATCCTGAATACATTAGAGTAAAAAAAAAAAAGTCATGTCCAGACCACAACTTGGCATTCTCAAGCCCAATCATCTAAAATGTTGATATACTGTAAGAAATAATTAATATGAAAAAGTACAAAGAAAAATGAGAAGACTTAAACATACTGATGGGAATGAAGTTTATAGAACTCACAAGAATATAGACAATAATTACAAAAATGTAAACACCAAGAAAATAAAGCAAAAAAAAAAAATCAAAACTGAATATTATTTAAATATAATAATTGAATCGATTCCTGAAAATGTACTTGCCTCCCTTCTTTACAGAGATGGAAAATTATGAGTGTGGAAAAATGTAATGTTCTTGGTGGTTTTCTGGAAGTCTCTGGAGCAGCCTTCTTTTCAGTAGAGTAATCATCACAAGAATAGTCAGGTATTAAAGTTCAGATCCTTTATTATCTCCTTCACAATCTAGTTTCCTTGCCTGGGGCTTGGGATAGCTTTCTAGAGAGGCTTTCAGACGGGCCTTGGTCTCAGTGGGGTAAGCAGGAGACCAGCCACCACAGTTTTGTGAGATGAAGTGAATGAATCTGCCTCTCTAAGTCTGAGGACTTTTGATTCAGTCTCCAGCCACCACAAAGATGGACGATGGAATGAATCTGGCTCTGTGACCCTTGGCTGAGTTTGTCTCAGATTATATGCTCTACACTGAGTAAAAACCAATTGTTATATCACTAGGAAACCATTATTTGTTGTAAGATTAAATCAATCATAATGAATTTAGAGAACTATTTGTCACCATGCTAAACTAGATAACCATTGTCTTATCAATTCCATTGATTTAACTCCTTTTAAGAATCTTTGTTTTAAGTACAAGAGCTCTGTCCCATAACATCAAAAAAGCATATAATATTAGTTTTAGTAGATGTGTTGGTTAGTTTTTCTAAGCTGAGTTTTTCCCCTTTTTTTTTTTTAATTGGGGTTAAGTGACTTGCCCAGGATCACAGAGCTAGGAAGTGTTAAGTGTCTGAGTCTAGGTCTGGACTCAGGTCCTCCTGATTTCAGGGCTGGTGCTCTATCCACTGAGACATCTAGTTGCCCCCTTTTCTTTTTTTTTTTTTTAAAGTTATGATATGTATCTATCTATCTATATATATATATATATATATATATATAGATATTTATCTGTATAGATAGATATATATCTATATCTATACATATTATATGTTGTTTCAGAACACAAATCCAAGCCCTTTTGACTTTAGAAACAACACTCTCTAATACAGATGCCAGTACTAGGAGAGAGAAGGAAATGTAATTCATTTAGATGCCTCATTGCATCACTGGTTATTATATAAAGTTATCTAACTAAAGATAGTATTTCTAAAAATAATTTATGTCATTGGCTAGTGAGACTACATGGTGGGCACCTTTTTTCTATTCTATAAATGTACCATCTCAATATCACAGGATTATAAATTAAGGGACCTTAGAGCCATTAACTCAAACACCATATTTAGCAAAGGAGAAAACTGAGGTAGTAAAGAAAGTACTTACAGAAAGAATACAATCTGATTTAAAAGTAAACAGTGAGGTAGGATGAACAAATGATTCAGAAATCTTGCTCAGGAAGAAGAGCACTGTTCCTTGTTTTGAAAAATTCCAGAAGAAAATTTAAGTAGAAATAAAAATATGTGTTTTGGCAGCAATCCAAATATGAGTGTGTCCATTTATGTACTTTCATAAACCACCTCATGATTCTTACGGTAAATTCAACTAGAAGTGTTCAACAGGCAACTTTAGTACTGCCACTGAAGCTGATTTTTTTTTTTAAACTTTAGAAATAAATTGTCCTGGGTGGGAAGCTGTAGGTGGTGGTGAAAGAATTCAGTCCAGCAGCCACAAATGTATAATATTTATGTATCATTTTTTACAATTAGAAAATAAACTTCTTCCTAACATTCAAATTTCCTTTATGATATCCCTATTTCCTTAGGCACCCTCATTAAAATGGACTCTCAAATTTTTATCTCTTTCTGCACTTCAGTTAGCCCCTTACTTAAAAAATTCTATTCATCACTAAGGGTCTTCTCTCCTTATACTCAAATGCACAAGTTATGGATAGCAATCAAAGTGACTAGATTTTTAACACTGATTATTATCTTTGAAACTTGAAAAAGTCATCTAAGTTGCCCATACTTCAATTTCCTCATCAGCAAAATGAGGAGAGATTTTTTTTTCCATGTCAGGCTAAAAAAACCAATAAGACCAAAAAAAAGGAAAACAATTTTGTCTCGTCTTCCCTTTCCATTCCAGGTCAGAGAAGGAACATACTAGATGACATGCTCCTGCTATCTCAGTGTCAAGGGAAGAAAGAATTTGGTAATACATTTCAGCTCTTTCTCCTTGCTGGCCTTATATTTCCTCTCTTTTGATAATGTTATTTTAGTGATAAAATTATTATTCTAAGAACTGCTTTTATTGTGTCCCATAAATTTTACTGTGCTGGCACATTTAAATTTTTTGGCATAATTATTTTTGTATCCATAATTTTTATATTGAACAGTATAGGAAAATAACATTTTTTTGGTAATAATTATAATTTTTTATTGACAGAACCCATGCCTGGGTAATTTTTTACAACATTATCCCTTGCACTCATTTCTGTTCCAACTTTTCCCCTCCCTCCCTGCACCCCCTCCCCCAGATGGCAAGCTGTCCTATACATATTAAATTTGTCACAGTATATCCTAGATACAATATATGTATGCAGAACCGAACAGTTCTCTTGTTGCCCAGGAAGAATTGGATCCAGAAGACAAAAATAACCCATGAAGAAGAACCAAAATGCAAACAGTTTACACTCATTTCCCAGTGTTCTTTCTTTGGGTGTAGCTGCCTTCTGTCCCTCCTTGATCAATTGAAACTGAGTTAGATCTTCTCTTTGTCAAAGAAATCCATTTCCATCAGAATACATCCTCATACAATATCGTTGTTGAAGTGATCTCCTGATTCTGCTCATTTCACTTAGTATCAGTTCATGTAAGTCCCTCTAAGCCTCTCTGTATTCATCCTGCTGGTCATTTCTTTTTTTTTTTTTTTTTTTTTTTAACAGTTCTTTAATATTACTTTATTTAAAATTCATGGAAGTCAGAGGAATGCAACAAACATAGAGACAGCTTATTTCAGTTGTAAACTCTTAATGATATGGAAGATTATTTTAAACATGCTATTTTAATGACACTAAAAGCTGTAGAGCTAAAAGTTAAAATACATGTTTTTCAATGAATTTTCCTATGAATTAACTTCAAATCTCACAGAAATTTTTTCCACAATCTATCAAAATTCCATGAATATTCATGGTACATTTACTCCTACTGAAAATCCTAATAGTAGCAACAATTTTATAATATGATTATGATAAAAGAACAACATAACATCATTTTATTTGTCATCAGAGAAAACTCATGCTTGTCTCATCAAGAAATTCTTTTTTTTTTTTTTTTTAATTTAATAGCCTTTTATTTACAGGATATATACATGGGTAACTTTACAGCATTAACAATTGCCAAACCTCTTGTTCCAATTTTTCACCTCTTACCCCCACCCTCCCTAAATGGCAGGATGACCAGTAGATGTTAAATATATTAAAATATAACTTAGATACATAATAAATATAGATGACCAAAACATTATTTTGCTGTACAAAAAGAATCAGACTCTGAATAATTGTACAATTAGCTTGTGAAGGAAATCAAAAATGCAGGTGTGCATAAATATAGGGATTGGAATTCAATGTAATGGTTTTAGTCATCTCCCAGAGTTCTTTTTCTGGGTATAGCTGGTTCAGTTCATTACTGCTCCATTAGAAATGATTTGGTTGATCTTGTTGCTGAGGATGGCCTGATCCATCAGAACTGGTCATCATCTAGTATTGTTGTTGAAGTATATAATGATCTCCTGGTCCTGCTCATTTCACTCAGCATCAGTTCATGTAAGTCTCTCAGGCCTTTCTGAAATCATCCTGTTGGTCATTTCTTACAGAACAGTAATATTCCATAATTTTCATATACCACAATTTATTCAGCCATTCTCCAACTGATGGACATCCATTCAGTTTCAGTTTCTAGCCACTACAAAAGGGCTGCCACAAACATTCGTGCACATACAGGTCCCTTTCCTTCTTTATAAACTCTTTGGGATATAATCCCAGTAGTAACACTGCTGGATCAAAGGTATGCACAGTTTGATAACTTTTTGAGCATAGTTCAAACTACTCTCAAAATGGTTGGATTCGTTCACAACTCCACCAACAATGAATCAATGTCCCAGTTTTCCCACATCCCCTCCAACAATCATCATTATTTTTTCCTGTCATCTTAGCCAATCTGACAGGTGTGTAGTGGTATCTTAGAGTTGTCTTAATTTGCATTTCTCTGATTAATAATGACTTAGAGCATCTTTTCATATGACTAGAAATAGTTTCAATTTCTTCCTCTGAGAATTGTCTGTTTATATCCTTTGACCATTTTTCAATTGGAGAATGGCTTGATTTTTTATAAATTAGAGTTAATTCTCTATATATTTTGGAAATGAGGCCTTTATCAGAACCTTTGACTGTAAAAATATTTTCCCAGTTTATTGCTTCCCTTCCAATCTTGTCTGCATTAGTTTTGTTTGTACAAAAACTTTTCAGTTTGGTATAATCAAAATTTTCTATTTTGTGATCAGTAATGATCTCTAGTTCTGCTTTGGTCATAAAGACCTTCCCTTCACAGGTCTGAGATGTAAACTATCCTATGTTCCTCTAATTTATTAATGATTTCATTCTTTATGCCTAGGTCATAGAACCCATTTTGACCTTATCTTGGTGTACGTGTTAAGTATGGATCAATGCCTAGTTTCTGCCATATTAGTTTCCAATTTTCCCAACAATTTTTATCAAACAGTAAGTTCTTATCCCAAAGCTGGGATCTTTGGGTTTATCAAAGACTAGGTTGCTATATTTGTTGACTGTTTTATCCCTTGAACCTACTCTATTCCACTGATCAACTAATCTATTCCTTAGCAATACCAAATAGTTTTGGTAACTGCTGCTCTATAATATAATTTTAGATCTGGTACAGCTAAGCCACCATCATTTGATTTTTTTCATTAATTCCTTGAAATTCTTGACCTTTTGTTTTCCATATGAACTTTGTTGTTTTTTTTCTAGGTGATTAAAATAGTTTTTTGGGAGTCTGATTGGTATAGCGCTAAATAAATAGATTAGTTTAGGTAATATTGTCATCTTTATTATATTTGCTCGCCCTATCCAAGAGCATTTAATATTTTTCCAATTGGTTAGATCGACTTAATTTGTGTGAAAAGTGGTCTGTAATTTTGCTCATAAAGTTTCTGATTTTCCCTTGGCAGATAGATTCCTAAATATTTTATATTATCAGTAGTTACTTTAAATGGAATTTCTCTTTGTAACTCTGACTGTTGGATTTTGTTAGTGATATATAAGAATGCTGATGACTTATGTGGGTTTATTTATAACCAACAACTTTGCTAAAGTTGTGGATTATTTCTAATAACTTTTTAGCAGAATCTCTGGGATTCTCTAAGTATACCATCATGTCATCGGCAAAGAGTGATAATTTGGCTTCCTCATTGCCTATTCTTATTCCTTTAATCTCTTTCTCAGCTCTTATTGCTATAGCTAGCGTTTCTAATACAATATTAAATAGTAACGGTGATAGTGGCAACCTTGTTTCACTCCAGATCTTATTGGAATGGTTGCAGTTTGTCTCCATTACATATGATGCTTACTGATGGTTTTAAATAGATGCTGCTGATTATTTTAAGGAAAAGTCCATTTATTCCTATACTCTCAAGTGTTTTTAATAGGAATGGATGTTGGATTTTATCAAATGCTTTTTCTGTATCTATTGAGATGATCATATGGTTTTTGTTAATTTGGTTATTAACATGGCCAATTATGTTGATAGTTTTCCTAATATTGAACCAGCCCTGCATTCCTGGTATAAATCCTACTTGATCATAGTGTATTATCTTGGAGATGATTTTCTGTAGTCTTTTTGCTAATATCTTATTTAAGATTTTAGCATCAATATTCATTAGGGAGATTGGTCTATACTTTTCTTTCTCTGTTTTCAGCCTACCTGGTTTAGGTATCAGTACCATGTCTGTGTCATAGAAGGAATTTGGTAGGACTCCTTCATTCCCTATTTTATCAAATAATTTATATAGCATTGGGGCCAATTGTTCTTTAAATGTTTGGTAAAATTCACATGTAAATCCATCTGGTCCTAGGGATTTTTTCTTAGGGAGTTGTTTAATTGCCTGTTCTATTTCTTTTTCTGAAATGGGACTATTCAAGCAATTTACTTCCTCCTCTGTTAGTCTGGGAAGTCTATATTTTTGGAGGTAGTCATCCATTTCACTTAGGTTATCAAATTTATTGGCATAAAGTTGAGCAAATAACTCATTATTATTTCTCTAATTTCCTCTCCTTGGTAGAAAGTTCTCCTTTTCATTTTTAAGACTACTAATTTCATTTTCCTCCTCCTTTTTCTAATCAGATTTACCAAAGGCTTATCTATTTTATTGGCTTTTCATAGAACCAACTCTTAGTTTTATTAATTAGTTCAATAGATTTTTTACTTTCAATATTTTTAATTTCTCCTTTTAATTTTAAATTTCCAATTTAGTATTTGATTGGGGTTTTAATTTGGTCTTTTTTAGTTTTTAGTTGTAAGCCCAATTCATTAATCTTTTCTTTCTCTGTTTTATTCAAGTAAGCCTCTAAGGATATAAAATTCCTCTTATTACCGCTTTGGCTGCATCCCACAAATTTTGGTATGATGTCTCATCATTGTCATTATCTTGAGTGAAATTATTAATTGTATCTATAATTTGCTGCTTCACCCAATCATTCTTTAAGATGAGATTGTTTAGTTTCAATTACTTTTTGGTCTATTTCCCCTAATTTTTTGTTGAATGTAGTTTTATTGCATCATGATCTGAAAAGAAAGCATTTACTATTTCTGCTTTCTTGCATTTAATTTGAGGTCTTTATGTCTAATATATGGTCAATTTTGAATAGGTTCCATAAACTGCTGAGAAGAAAGTATATTCCCTTCTATCTCCATTCAATTTTCTCCAAGATCCAACATACCTAATTTTCTAATATTCTGTTTACTTCTTTAATTTCTTTCTTATTTGTTTTGTGGTTTGATTTGTCTAATTCTGAGAGTGCAAGGTTGAGATCTCCTACTATTACAGTTTTGTTGTCTATTTCTTCTTGCAACTCTCTTAACTTCTCCTTTAGGAAGCTGAGTGCCATACCACTTGGTGCATATATGTTTAATATTGATATTGCTTTGTTGTTTATGCTACCCTTTAGCAGGATGTAGTTTCCTTCCTTATCTCTTTTAATTAGATCAATTTTACTTTTGCTTGATCTGAGATAAGGATGGCTAACCTCTTTTTGACTTCACCTGAAGCATAATAGATTTTGCTCCAGCCTTTTTACCTTTACTCTATATGTATCCCCTGCTTTAAATGTGTTTCTTGTAAACAACATATTGTAGGGTTCTGACTTTTGATCCAGTCTGCTATCTGCCTCCTCTTTGTGGGGAGTTCATCCCATTTACATTTACGGTTAGAATTACGAAATCTGTATTTCCTGCCATCCTAATAACCCCAGATTGTGCTTTACTTATTCTTGCCTCCCCCAACCCTCTTTCCCCTTTTAAACTTATGTACCCTCTTGTATCACAATACTTATCCTCTTTATAATCCTCCTCCCCCTTTGAGTCTTTCCCCTTCCTTCCCTTATTACTCTTTTCTTTTCCCTTTTCCTCTCCCCGTTTTAATGAGGCGAGAGAATTTTCTCTAAAACAAATGTCAATTATTTTTCCTTTGAGCCAACTCTGATGAGAGTAAGATTCACACAATGTTCCTCCCCCTCTCTAAATTCCCTCAGATATGATAAGTTTCCTTAGCCTCTTTGTGGGATGTGGTTTCCCTCTTTTTATCCCTCCTTCCCACCTTATTCTGCCATCATCCCTTTTCCATATCTCCTTCCCTTTTTATGTTATATCAGTACTATCAAATTTTACATGTATTTTTTTGTATATCCACAACGAAATACAATTCTCAAGAGTTATTTTACCTTTTCTGCATCTCTTGAGTTCTATTCTTGGAGATCAAATTTTTGTTTAATTCTGGTTTTTCTTCAGAAACAAATGGAATTCATTTGTTTCATTAAATGTCCATCTTCTTCCCTGGAAGAAAATGCTCAGCTTAGCTGGGTAGTTTATTCTTGGCTGCATCCCAAGTTCTTGTGCCTTTCGGAATATCATATTCCAGGCCCTTCTTTCCTTTAATGTAGAGGCAGCCAGATCTTGGGTGATCCTTATTGTGGCACCTCGGTATTTAAATGGTTTTTGGCTGCTTGTAAAATTTTTCCTTAATCTGATAGTTCTGAAATTTTGCCACAATATTCCTTGGGGTTTTATTTTAGGGTTTCTTTCAGAAGGTGTTCGATGAATTCTTTCAATGCCTATTTTACCTTCTGATTCTATTACATCTGGGCAGTTCTCTTTGATGATTTCTTGTAAAATAGTATCTAGGCTCTTTTTTTCATCATAGTTTTCGGAAAGTCCAATAATCCTCAGATTATCTCTCCTAGATCTATTTTCCAAGTCTGTCATTTTAGCAAGTAGATTATTCATGGTTTTTCAGTTTGTCATTTTTTTGGTTTTGCTTGACTGATTCTTGCTGTCTCAATGCATCATTAGTTTCAATTTGTTCAGTTCTAATTTTTTAAAGAATTATTTTCTTCATTAGCTTTTTTACTTCTTTCTGTATATGTCAATTGAGTTTTGAATGTATTGTTTTGGTCTGTGGAATTTTTTCCATTTCACTAATTTTTTTTAGTGAATTATTTTCTTTTCAATTCACCGATCCTACTTTCTTGCGTGTTCTTTGTCTTTTCCAATTCACGGATCCTACTTTCTAGTGAATTCTTTATTTTTTCCAATTCACAATTCTTACTTTCCTGTGATTTTTTATTTTTCCAATTCACCAATTTGCACTTCCTGGGAATTTTTAACTTTTCAATTCATATTTCAGGAAGTTGTTGCTCTCTTGTAAGGCTTCTCTTTCCTTTCCCCATTTATCTTCTAACTCTCTTTTGAGACTTTTAATGGTCTCTTCTATGAGAGCATTATGTAAAGGAGGACAGTCTGATGCATTTTTGCTGTTTGAGGTCTCTTCAGGTTTGCTGACCTGCTCTTTTTCTGCATAGAAGCTGTCCATCGTTCTTTTCATCTTTTTATTCATGTTTTAAAGCCTTTAGGGTAGGTCTCCTAGGCAAGGGGGTTACCAGCTTCCTCTGCAGAGCAGGGAAAGATTTAAAGCAATTTCCGGCTCCGAGGTATGGGAGTGCTCCCAGTGAGAGTTTTCCCTTCCCCCAATAGGAAGTGGATTCAGCACTGGCCGAGCTATCAAACGGCTTAGTAGGGCTGAGTGGATTAGCGATTGCCTTTGGCTAGAGACTAAGTGGTGAAAGTGTCACTGCCCCAGGCCGGAGCCTCTTGTGGGACTGTGAGTATTAGCAGCTGAGCACAGACCACAGACCGCCCGGAACTCTGCCCCAGTGTCTCTGCCCAATGCAAATCGGCCCTGGAAAAGCTCTATGGCCCCAAGCCGAGCTCCCCACTGTGCAGATTGGAGGCTAACCCGGGCTGCGTCCTCCTGCCGTGCAGGATCACAACTGCCCCAAGGAAAAGCCCTTACTGCGGGTTGGGGCTGCGCGCTTGTGCTGAGATCTGTGCTTTCACCCTCAGGTTTGAGACTCTCTCGAGAACCTAATTTCTCTCCCGTCTGCGCCGATCTCCCCCCTGGCCCCGGAACCAACCTTTTTTGGCGAGACTGCAGATTTTCTTCGGCCGGTGAGTTGTTCTACTTCTTATCTTTACGAATTGTAGCAGTCAAGACTATTTTTGAGGCTCGATATAATATTGATAAAGAGGGTAAGAGAAGAGCTTAGAAAGTCGCGTGTGTCTTCTCCGCCATCTTGGCTCCGCCCCCTCATCAAGCTGCTGGTCATTTCTTATAGAACGATAATATTCTATAACATTCATATATCACAATTTACCCAACCATTCTCCAATTGATGGCCATCCATTCATTTTCCAGTTTCTAGCCACTACAAACAGGGTTGCCACAAACATTTTGGCACATACTGGTCCCTTTCCCTTCTTCAGTATCTCTTTGGGGTATAAGCCCAGTAGTAGCACTGCTGGATCAAAGGGTATGCACAGTTTGATAACTTTTTGGGCATAATTCTAAATTGCTCTCTAGAATGGTTGGATCCATTCACAACTCCACCAACAATGCATTAGTGTCCCAGTTTTCCTGCATCCTCTCCAACATTCATCATTATTTTTTCCTGTCATCTTAGCCAATCTGACAGATGTGTAGTGGTATCTCAGAGTTGCATTAATTTGCATTTCTCTAATTAATAATGACTTGGAGCATCTTTTCATATGGCTAGAAATAGTTTCAATTTCATCATCTGAAAATTATCTGTTCATATGCTTTGGCCATTTATCAATTGGAGAATGGCTTGATTTCTTATAAATCAGAGTCAATTCTCTATATATTTTGGAAATGAGGCCTTTATCAGAACCTTTAGCTGTGAAAATGTTTTCCCAGTTTGTTGCTTCCCTTCTAATCTTGTTTGCATTAGTTTTGTTTGTATAAAGGCCTTTTAATTTGATATAATCAAAATTTTCTATTTTGTGATCAATAATGATCTCTAGTTCATCTTTGGTCACAAATTTCTTCCTCCTAGGAGAATAATAATTTATCTACATTTAAATCAATATTTTTGTTCTTATTTCTCCTTAGCCTATAATTTGCACTAGATAGTATTTTTTGTAGATTTGTCATGGGATGATAGATATGGAATAGGTAAATCTTAAAGAGTAGCCATTCATGATTTGATTAGATAAACAGAATCAAAATGGCAGAAAGAAGCCAGGAAATTGCTGGGGCTCTCCCTGGTTTCCTTCAGCAACAGCTCTAAAATCACACCTCTAAACAAATTCTGGAATTATAGAACCCACAAATCTTTGGAGTGAAGCAAGTTTCCAATTTAAGATAATATAGAAGGACTTCAGGAAAGCTCTGTCTCATTTGGGTGGAAGGGGAGCATGGGCATGATGTAGGCAATCTAATGGGAGGCTCTTAGGCTCAGCAAAAATCAACAACTGAGGCTCCTGGACCTGGCTCAATAAGCCAGTGACTCAGGAGGCCAGCTGTGGGACCTCCAACCCACTTGAGTCTCCAAACTCCTGCATAACAGGCCAGGCCAACCCAATGCAGAGGAAAAACTGCCAACATTTCCAGCCATAGAATATTAAGTTAGTGAAAAGCCCCTGACTTCTGCAAAAGAAGCTTGAGACAATGTTCCCTGTGTCCTAGGAGCACAGTTAAACTTTTAAAAAATGAGCAAAAAGGCAAAAAGATCCTTGAACAAAGAAAACTACAATGGTAACATCAACTCAGAAGATGATGGCAGTAACAAAAAGCCTTTTTTTTTTTAATCCAAAAGAGAATATAAGTTAATCTTAAGATCAAAAAGGATTTTAAAAATTAAGTAAAAAAAGTAGAAGAAAAACAAGGAAAAGAAATGAAAGCTATGCAAGAGAATTAAGGGAAATAAAAAGTCATCAGCTTAGGAGAAAAAAGCCAACAGTTTGGAAAAGTAAGCACAAAAATATTTTGAAGAAAAGAACTTTAAAAATATAATTGGTATAATGGAAAAGAAATATACTGAACAAAACAACTCCTTTAAAAGTAGAACTGGCCAAATGGAAAAGGAGGTTAAAAAAAAGCTAACTGAAGAAAAATTCATTAAAAATTAGACTTTGACAAGTAGAAGTAAATGGAAGAAAATGTGAAACAACTCATTGAAAAAATAGCCAACCTGGAAAGTAGATTCAAAAGAGATAATTTAAGAATTATTAAACTACTTAAAAACCTTAAACAAAAAAGAGTTTGGCTACTATCATTCAAGAAATCATCAAAGAAACCTGCCCTGATATTCTAAAGCCAGAGGATAAAGAATCCATCAATAGCCTCCTGAAAGAGACCCCAAAATGAAAACTCAAAGTAATATTGTAATTAAATCCCAGAATTATCAGATCAAGAAGAAAATATTGCAAGCAGCTAGAAAGAAACAATTAAAATATTGAGGAAGCATAGTTGAATTATCCAAGATTTAGGAGCTTCCACATGAAAGAATTAGAAGACCAGGAATATGATGTTCCAGAAGGCAAAGTTGCTTGGGCTACAACAAAGAAGCTACTACTCAACAAAATTAAGCATTATCTTCTGGGGGAAAGATGGACATTTAGAAAAATTGAGTATTTTCAATTTTTTCTGATGAAAAGACCAGATATGAACAGAAAATTTGATCTTCAAATATAAGACTCAAGAGAAATATAAAAATATAAACAAGAAAAGAAAAAAAAAGACATTATTTAAAGGTTAAATTGTTTATATCCCTACACAGGAAAATTATTCTTATACCTCTTGAGAACTGTATCTTTGTTAGGACAGTTAGAAGGGGTACATATGGACAGAGAGGGTAGGTATAAGTTGGCTTTGATCTGCTGATACAAAAAAAAAATTTTAAGCAATGGAAAAAAGATTAAACCGGGAGAAAAGTACAGGGGTAGTTAAATGGATAAATTAGATCACATGAATAGGCACAAAAGACCTATTACAGTAGAGGGAAAGAAGAGAGCAGGTGAACATTGTTTAAACCTTAATCTCATCAGATTTGACTCAAAGAAGGGAAAACATATACACATAGTTAAGTATAGAAATTTATTTTATCCTATAGGGAAGTAGGAGAGGAAAGGGGAATGAAAAGGAAATAGGAAAGATTGATAAAAGGGAAGACAGAAGTATAAGGGGAAAAGGAGAGGGCAGATTGTGGGAGGTGGGAGAGAAAGGGCGAAAGGAGAGGAAAAAAAATATATAAACCAAATCTTTCAGCTTCTGGAATAAGAGTTCAATATTTGACAAAAAATTCTGAAAAAACTGGAAAATAGTATGGCAGAAGCTAGGCATAGATTAACATCTCACACTCTATACCAAAATAAATTCAAAATGGATTAATGATTTACACATATGAGTGATAATATAAGCAAATTAGGATAGTAAGGGATAGTTTAAATTTTAGTCAGATTTTTGGGGAAAGAAGGAATTTATAAGGATTCAAAATATAAAGTAATAAATTTGTATTTCAAGAAAGCCTTGTACAATAAATATATACTTTGTATTCAATGCTCTTTATTTTATTTACTCACAGGTTTTCTTTTATTCTTTGTTGATATTGTGTTATTCTTTTTCCCCCTACTCATCTTGCCCCTCTAATGAGACTACAATTAAGCATGAATTATACACAAATGTAGAGAGAGGCCCAGGCACACCTGGGAGCCATCCCAATTCTACCAAGTGCTCCTGGAATCTGGCCAGCTTCTGGCTTGTCCAGGACTTAAAAGCAAAAGACCCAAGCCTTTTCATTAGATAGACTAAAAGGATGTAACTATCCTTGACCAATGGTCACCAGTCTGGGCTGCTTTCCACAGGTCCCATCACTTACTGTAACTTTCTGTATCCCAAGGTTCAAAGTTCATCCCTCCAGAGATCATATGTGACACCCCCCATCAGGGTCCCAGCTCTGGGAAAGGGATCATGTAACTCAATACTGAGAAATACTTCATCCAATCAGTCCCATTCATTAATATAGGCTGACATATAGTATAGTTTCTGGGTTTTTTTTTTTTCTTTTTATTAAATTGACTTTAGCTTTAACTTTTAGGTTATAATTGCTATCCTTGCTTATTTTTAAAAATGGAATATTTACTTATAGCCATTATTTCAAATATTTTCTCTTCCTATAATTTATTATACATGTGCACAAGTTCTTTCAAAATGTCTTAGTTTTCAAAATTTTTCATGAAAAAAGAATTGTGTTTCAGCTGTCATGATTGACTCTTCATGACTCCATGAACTATACTGTCCATGAGTTGTTTTTTTGTTTTTTGTTTTTTTTTTTGGGGGGGGGTAACAAAAACAATAGTGTTTTGCTATTTCTCCAGAAGACTAAGGAAAAAAAAGAAACCTCAAGTTATGTGCCCACAGTCACACACTAGGAAGTGCAAGAGAATGGATATAAACTTACATTTTGTTGAGTCCAAGCCAAATGCTCTGTCTACTGAGCAATCTAGTTAGCCCAGAAATAGAATATCTAGACTTCATTTACTTAGAATCTTAGATTTTTATCATGATTTAAACTAGGAATTTGTATTCAAGTTGATGAGATCTTCAATGATAGATGTGGTTAGCAGAGGATAAAAATGAATCCCTTAGACAAGCAGGAAGAAGATTCTGATGATGGAGATCAGTTTGGCTCCTTGTTCCCATCCTCTAAAGGTAATCCAGTCAGAAATTCAAATTATGTCAAGACCCCGAGGCTAAAATTTCCCTATAAAACAACTTATGACGCAAGATTTTGCTGCTACCTTCCTTTGGGTCACTCCACCCCAGCACTCTGCCTCCTGTGTCTTTCTCCTTACCTTCCCCACTCTCATGCCATGTGGTATCTCATCTAATTCCACTATACTTCCCAATCCCACTTCTCTTCCTTATAGCTAACTCTTTTAGACTACTAAATCCCTTTCAGGATTTAGCGGGCCAGCTAAGGGCATGCTCCAACATCGTGGGATGCTCCCTTTCTACAGTACAATTGTGAATTCCACTAAGGAACTTGTCTTTTGTATGCTCTCCCACTCTATTTCATATATACCATTCCTGATGTTTATTGTATCCTTTCATTTTGTCTGTAACTTATTCCTCTAAATAAATATACCTTTTGCCAAAGAGAATGACCCATGTGAATTCTTCACATGACTGAATCCCAACTTTTGGTGCTTGCCATCATTTGGTTTCAAACCCAACATCATAGATCACATCAATGACCTCCTTATTTACTAAATATTAAATTGTTTCTCTCCATCCCAACATAATTCTTTCTATCATAATTTTATATTGCTTTTTAAAATGAAATGGAGTGAAAAACAGAAACATAAATATGCCAGTTTATTTTTCTTGCTATTCAAGTATTTTAGCAGGAGTCTAGCAGTCTCTACCAGAAGTCTGAAAAGAATGAAATATGTGGGGAATTAGGTGAATAGAAAGAGAAGAAGGAACAGTGCTACAAAGAGAGAAGTGAACTTGGAAATAATCCCAAGGGAATGTTTGAAACATTTTTGCCTCATTTTGTTTTTCTCTTTCTATTTCCCATTTCTTCTTTTAATAGCCCTTTAGAGCATAGAAATCAGGACAATAGACAGCCTTGTTTTTAAAGAAGAAACACAAGTTTATCCTCTCTTTAATTCTTAACTATTTTCTATCAAAGTAAATTGGGTAGACTAATGGATGATCAGGGGTAGCATTGAAAGATTAAACCAATATATTCAATTTGTTTTTGTTTTCACTTATCAAATACTTTTAAAAAGTTTTGATCAAGATACTTAATATTAGTTTTGCAAGTATTAAAAATAATTCAGTTTTCTCTAAAAATCTTTCAATATAATTGATCAACACACACACACACACACACACACACACCCCTTTCAGATCTTCCTGACTCCAGGTCCAATGTTCTATCCACTGAGCTAACTGCCTTCATAATAGTGATACAAAACTTACAATGCCTAGGGACATACTAGCAATCTTACTACTAAAAGTAAAGCATTTGATAAACTCAAATATTTAGAAATATACTAGTGGTGGTCTTATTTTTATTTTTAATAATAATCCCTTTCTTAAACAGCAAGAAAATTGACAATAATAATATTAACTATCACAATAATAATAATAATTTTAGTATGCCTTCTAAGCTACTACTCTAGGCTGACACAAATGGCCATGGATGCAATGAGATTTCTATCTGATCACTTGACCCCAGATGATTCTGGAAGGGAAAGTGAGGTTAATGGCCTTGCACAGCCCTCCCCTCATGCATCATCTCCCTTTGAGAATAAAGGACAAACAACAACAACAAAACTGACAGAGATTTGCAGATTGATTCTCTAGGGAGACAATTCTTAGTGTATGATATATGCTTATAGTCTTATTGCTATAGTTAATAAGTTCTCACAAGTACTTTTTCAATATAGTCAGCCAATTAGTATAATTTGTTCACAGCAGAGTCATAGTAAGAAAGGTACCTTTGAAATATTCCTCCAATAAACTTGAATTATTCTTACCCAAAAGCATAAATAGTAACTATGAAAAGTATGGGTGCAAGCACAGGCAAATAAGATAGTGAGTCACATATGCAGAAAATACATTCAATAGCAATTCAAGCCTCAGAAGAATGGAGATAAGAATTGATTAAATACTTATTATGGGCCAGGAACTATACCAATTACTTTACAAATATTTTGTTTGATATAATATCCCAAGGAGATAAGGGCTATTATCATCCCCATTTTGCAATTGAGAAAATAGCAATGCTGAATTTATGAGATTTGTTTAGAGTCTTACAGCTGGCAAGTCTCTTGGGATCAAATTTGAATTTAAGTCTTCCTGAATCCAGATCCAGCACTGTATACATTATACCATATGCAGGGGAAGAGCCAGGAATAAGACATTTAGAATTTCTTTCCTCTGTTGCCAATAATGTCAGCTTGCAGGACAAATGTGGAAGAGACAATTGACTCACAATTTGAACTTGGAGTAGAATCTAACCCACACAATAAAAGGTTCCAACAAATATATAAAAGATTGTTCAATTCCAGTGAAATAGTTTGGAAACCTTATGATGTCTCAATCAACTTACCATACACTAATGATCAATACTAATGATCAGTCAATTTTCAATCCCACAAGATCTTGAATTTAATCAGTAAGAGAAAAACTTGTTTTTAAAACAGAAATGATGGGAACATTGATAAGAACTTGATAAGGTTAGTGGCAGTCAAAGTTGTTAAAATCTCCTTATGGTCAGGGCACAGGTTCTTCATAAAAGAATTCATGAAATTTGAAATATTAAATGGCAAAAATGAAAGTAATTTTTGGATAGGAAGCCAGTTTTGCTAAGAGACTGACTTCTTTAGTAGCAAAGTCCTATTAGGGAAATGGAGGCTGACACTGAGAAGAGAATGCCTTCTCAATGAGCAGGATCCAGAAGCAGAGCAAGCTGTTTTGGACCTCCTGCAAAGTCCTGTTAGGTAAATTGCCCTTTAAAAGGAGTCTTGAGGCTTCAGATTTCACAAAGCCAAAGTTTCCAGGCCTAGATGCTTATTGATTTCCAGCCCAGGTCTCCTACTGGAATTAACAACACTTCAAAGGGATGCTTTTTAACCAAGATTTCTAATTGAATCAAAGGGTCTGGCATTTCTGAAAGATAACTTATCTGGGGGGAGACTCCAAAAGGGATCACAGATCAAAAGGGAACACAGTTTCAGAGTGATAATATTAAAGGGAACACAGTTTCAGTAAAGGGAACAGATTCCCTCTTCCTTGTTATGGGCTAGAACTCTGAAACGAGGATTCTTACAAGGTGTTAAGTTAATAGAATTGATAAATCCAATGGTTATCTAGTTTAGCATGGTGCTTAATAGTCCTCTAATTTAGTACATGTATTTAGTATTTAATATAGTTCCACAAGATTCACACCTATGATAATGGAGTATATAACAGGCAGCAAGGACTGGACAAGATTCATTCCACCTTCAGTCAGGCTGCTGGTGGCTCTCCTAAGGGACTGAGAGGCTTGGAGACAGAGTCAGGGAAGACAAACAGACTGGAGGCAGGAGCTCAAGCTCTTAGAACCAAGAAGAGAGATTCATTCCATCTTTGGTCAGGCTCTTGGTGGCAGGCTCTCCTCCTTCATTTTCTCCACTGAAACCAGGCATCTGAAGGCCACGAGAAAACTAGCTGAGCACCAGGCAAAGGAGATAATAAAGACAATAAATGACTGTTCTTGTGGTGATTAATCTGCTGAAAAGAAGGTTGCCCCAAAGACCTCAAGAAAACCCAATGAGAACACTACCATTAAAACTAATCAAACTGATCACTCCATCTCCCAGTTCTTGATATGTCTGGAGAGAAAAGTTAATCATAGTGTGGTGTACTCTCTGAAATTAGAAATTTCAAAGAATTCCAAAAAGATAAGTAGAAAGTAAATTTTTGACAGAAAATTGGATGTAGAGGTAAGCATCGTGATACAAGAGGGGTACATAAGTTTAAAAGGGGGAAAGAGGGTGGGGGGAGGCAAGAATAAGTAAAGCATAATCTGGGGTTATTAAGATGGCAGGAAATACAGATTTAGTAATTCTAACCGTAAATGTGAATGGGATGAACTCCCCCATAAAGAGGAGGCAGATAGCAGACTGGATCAAAAGTCAGAACCCTACAATATGTTGTTTACAAGAAACACATTTAAAGCAGGGAGATACATATAGAGTAAAGGTAAAAGGCTGGAGCAAAATCTATTATGCTTCAGGTGAAGTCAAAAGTAGGGTAGCTATCCTTATCTCAGATCAAGCAAAGCAAAAATTGATCTAATTAAAAGAGATAAGGAAGGAAACTACATCCTGCTAAAGGAGCATAAACAACGAAGCAATATCAATATTAAACATATATGCACCAAGTGGTATGGCATCCAACTTCCTAAAGGAAAAGTTAATAGAGTTGCAAGAAGAAATAGACAACAAAACTGTAATAGTGGGAGATCTCAACCTTGCACTCTCAGAATTAGACAAACCAAACCACAAAACAAATAAGAAAGAAATTAAAGAAATAAATAGAATATTAGAAAAATTAGGTATGTTGGCTCTTGGAGAAAAATTGAATGGAGATAGAAAGGAATTACTTTCCTCAGCAGTTCATGGAACCTATTCAAAATTGACCATATATTAGGACATAAAGACTAAATTAAATGCAAGAAAGCAGAAATAGTAAATGCTTCTTTCAGATCATGATGCAATAAAACACATTCAACAAAAGTTAGGGGAAATAGACCAAAAGTAATTGAAACTAAACAATCTCATCTTAAAGAATGATTGGGTGAAGCAGCAAATTATAGATACAATTAATAATTTCACCAAGATAATGACAATGATAAGATGTCATACCAATTTGGGATGCAGCCAAAGCTTAATGAGGGAATTTAATCCTTAGAGGCTTACTTGAATAAAACAGAGAAAGAAAAGATAAATTTGGCTTGCAACTAAAAAACTAAAAAGACCAAATTAAAACCCCCAATCAAATACTAAATTGAAATTTAAAATTAAAAGGAGAAATTAAATATTGAAAGTAAAAAACTATTGAACTAATTAATAAAACTAAGAGTTGGTTCTATGAAAAGCCAATAAAATAGATGCCTTTGGTAAATCTGATTAGAAAAAGGAGGGAGGAAATGAAATTAGTAGTCTTAAAATGAAAAGGGAAAAACTTTCCACCAATGAAGAGGAAATTAGAGAAATAATAAGAGTTATTTTGCTCAACTTTATGCCAATAAATTTGATAACCTAAGTGAAATGGATGACTACCTAAAAATATAGACTTCCCAGACTAACAGAGGAGGAAAGTAAATTGTTGAATAGTCCCATTTCAGAAAAAGAAATAGAAAAGGCAATTAAACAACTCCCCCAAGAAAACCCCAGGACCAGATGGATTTAATGTGAATTTTACCAAACATTAAAGAACAATTGGCCAATGTTATATAAATTATTTGATAAATAGGGAAATGAAGGAGTCCTACCAAATTCCTTCTATGACAAGACATGGTACTGACACCTAAACCAGGTAGGTTGAAAACAGAGAAAGAAAATTATAGACCAACTCCCTAATGAATATTGATGCTAAAAATCTTAAAATAAGATATTAGCAAAAAGATACAGAAAATCATCTCCAAGATAATACACTATGATCAAGTAGGATTTATACCAGGAAATGAATGGTTCAATATTAGAAAACTATCAATATAATTGGCCATGTTAAAACCAAATTAACAAAAACCATAAGGATCATCCTCAATAGATGCAGAAAAGCATTTGATAAAATCCAACATCCATTCCTATTTAAAACACTTGAGAGTATAGGAATAAATGGACTTTTCCTTAAAATAATCAGCAGCATCTATTTAAAACCATCAGTAAGCATCATATGTAATGGAGACAAACTGCAAACCATTCCCATAAGATCTGAGGAAACAAGGTTGCCCACTATCACCGTTACTATTTAATATTGTATTAGAAACGCTACTATAGCAATAAGAGCTGAGAAAGAGATTAAAGGAATAAGAATAGGCAATGAGGAAGCCAAATTATCACTTTGGCCGATGACATGATGGTATACTTAGAGAATCCCAGAGATTCTGCAAAAAGTTATTAGAAATAATCCACAACTTTAGCAAAGTTGTTGGTTATAAAATAAACCCACATAAGTCATCAGCATTCTTATATACATTAACAAAATCCAACAGTCAGAGTTACAAAGAGAAATTCCATTAAGTAACTACTGATAATATAAAATATTTAGGAATCCATCTGCCAAGGGAAAATCAGAAACTTTATGAGCAAAATTACAGACCACTTTCACAAATTAAGTTTCGGATCTAACCAATTGAAAAATATTAAATGCTCTTGGATAGGGGAGCAAATATAATAAAGATGAAATATTACCTAAACTAATCTATTTATTTAGCGCTATACCAATCAGACTCCCAAAAACTATTTTAATCACCTAGAAAAAATAACAACAAAGTTCATATGGAAAACAAAAGGTCAAGAATTTCAAGGGAATTAATAAAAAATCAAATGATGGTGGTTAGCTGTACCAGATCTAAAATTATATTATAGAGCAGCAGTTACAAAAGATTTGGTAGTGGCTAGAATAGATTAGTTGATCAGTGGAATAGATTGGGTCTAAGGGATAAAACAGTCAACAAATATAGCAACCTAGTCTTTGAAAACGCAAAGATCCCAGCTTTTGGGATAAGAACTTACTGTTTGATAAAAATTGTTGGGGAAATTGGAAACTAATATGGCAGAAACTAGGATTGATCCATAATTAACGCTGTACACCAAGATAAGCAAATGGTCATGACCTAGGATAAAGAATGAAATTATTAATAAATTAGGGAAATAGGATAGTTTACCCTCAGACCTGTGAAGGGAAGGTCTTTATGGCCAAAGAGAACTAGAGATCATTACTGATCACAAAATAGAAAATTTCTGATTATACTAAACTGAAAAGCTTTTACAAACAAAACTAATGCAGAAAGATTAGAAGGGAAGCAATAAACTGGGAAAATATTTTACAGTCAAAGGTTCTGATAAAGGCCCATTTAAAAAATTATAGAGAATTAACTCTAATTTATAAAAATCAAGCCATTCTCCAATTGAAAAATGGTCAAAGGATATGAACAGACAATTCTCAGATGAAGAAATTGAAACTATTTCTAGTCATATGAAAAATGCTCCAAGTCATTATTAATCAGAGAAATGCAAATTAAGACAACCTAAGATACCACTTCCACACCTGTCAGACTGGCTAAGATGACAGGAAAAATAATGATGATTGTTGGAGGGGATGGGAAAACTGGGACATTGATTCATTGTTGGTGGAGTTGTGAAAATCCAACCATTTTTGGAGAGTAGTTTGGAACTATGCTCAAAAAGTTATCAAACTGTGCATACCCTTGATCCAGTAAGGTTACTACTGGGATTATATCCCAAAGAGATTATAAAGAAGGAAAGGGACCTATGTGCACGAATGTTTGTGGCAGCCCTTTTGTAGTGGTAGAAACTGGAAACTGAATGGATGTCCATCAGTTGAGAATGGCTGAATAAATTGTGGTATATGAAAATTATGGAATATTACTGTTCTGTAAGAAATGACCAACAGGATGATTTCAGAAAGGCCTGAGAGACTTACACGAACTGATGCTGAGTGAAATGAGCAGACCAGGGAGATCATTATATACTAATAACAATACTAGATGATGACCAGTTCTGATGGATCAGGCCATCCTCAGCAACAAGATCAACCAAATCATTTCTAATGGAGCAGTAATGAACTGAACTAGCTATACCCAGAAAAAGAATTTGGGAGATGACTAAAACCATTACATTGAATTCTAATCCCATATTTATAAATCCTGCATTTTGATTTTGTTCACAAGCTAATTGTAAATAATTAGAGTCTGATTCTTTTGTACAGCAAAATAATGTTTTGGTCATGTATACTTATTGTGTATCTAAGTTATATTTTAATATATTTAACATCTATCTCATCCTGCCATTTAGGGAGGTGGGGGGTAAGAGGTGAAAAATTGGAACAAGAGGTTTGCAATTGTTAATGCTGTAAAGTTACCATGTATATATCCTGTAAATAGAAAGCTATTAAATAAAAAAAAAAAAAAAAAAAAAAAAAAAAGAAAATGCTATCTACATACAGAGAGAAAATTAAAAAAAAAAAAATAATCAGCAGCATCTATTTAAACCATCAGTAAGCATCATATGTAATGGAGACAAACTGCAACCATTCCCAATAAGATCTGAGGAAACAAGGTTGCTACTATCACCGTTACTATTTAATAGTATTAGGAAACGCTAGTTTAGCAATAAGAGCTGGGAAAAGAGATTAAGGAATAAGAATAGGAATGAGGGAAACCAAATTATCACCTTTGCCGATGACATGATGGTATAATTTAGAGAACCCCAGAGATTCTACTAAAAAATTATTAGAAATAATCCACAATTTTAGCAAAGTTGTTGTTTATAAAATAAACCCAGACAAGTCATCAGTATTCTTATATATCATTAACAAAATCCAACAGTCAGAGTTACAAAGAAAAATCCCATGTAAAGTAATTACTGATATTATAACATATTTAGGGAATCTCTCTGCCAAGGGAAAATCAGAAACTTTATGAGCAAAATTACAGACCACTTTTCACACAAATTAAGTCGGATTTTACCAATTGGAAAAATATTAAATGCTCTTGGATAGGGCGAGCAAATATAATGAAGATGACAATATTACCTAAACTAATCTATTTATTTAGCGCTATACCAATCAGAGTCCCAAAAAACTATTTTAATGACCTAGAAAAATAACAACAAAGTCTATATGGAAAAACAAAAGGTCAAGAATTGCAAGGGAATTAATGAAAAAAAAAATCAAATGATGGTGGCTTAGCGGTACCAGATCTAAAATTATATTATAGAGCAGCTGTTACCAAAACTATTTGGTACTGGCTAAGGAATAGATTAGTTGATCAGTGGAACAGATTAGGTTCAAGGGATAAAACAGTCAACAAATATAGCAACCTAGTCTTTGACAAACCCAAAGATCCCAGCTTTGGGATAAGAACTTACTGTTTGATAAAAATTGTGGGGAAATTGGAAACTAATATGGCAGAAACTAGGCATTGATCCACACTTAACACTGCACACCAAGATAAGGTCAAAATGGGTTCATGACCTAGGCATAAAAGATTGAAATTATTAATAAATTAGAGGAACACAGGATAGTTTACCTCAGACCTGTGGAAGGGGAAGGTCTTTATGACCAAAGAAGAACCAGAGATCATTACTGATCACAAAATAGAAAATTTTGATTATACCAAACTGAAAAGTTTTTGTACAAACAAAACTAATGCAGACAAGATTAGAAGGGAAGCAATAAACTGGGAAAATATTTTACAGTCAAAGGTTCTGATAAAGGCCTTCATTTCAAAATATATAGAGAATTAACCTAATTTAAAAAATCGCTTATTCTCCAATTGAAAATGGTCAAAGGATATGAAAGACAATTCTCAGATGAAGAAATTGAAACTATTTCTAGTCATATGAAAAGATGCTCCAAGTCATTATTAATCAGAGAAATGCAAATTAAGACAACTCTAAGATACATACACACCTGTCAGATTGGCTAAGATGACAGGAAAAAATAATGATGATTGTTGGAGGGATGTGGGAAAACTGGGACATTGATGCATTGTTGGTGGAGTTGTGAACGAATCCAACCATTTTGAGAGAAGTTTGGAATTATGCTCAAAAAGTTATCAAACTGTGCATACCTTTGATCCAGCAGTGTTACTACTGGGATTATATCCCAAAAGAGATTATAAAGAAGGGAAAGGGACCTGTATGTGCATGAATGTTTGTGGCAGCCCTTTTGTAGTGGTTAAAAACTGAAACTGAATGGATGTCCACAGTTGGAGAATGGCTGAATAAATTGTGGTATATGAATATTATGGAATATTACTGTTCTGTACGAAATGACCAACAGGATGATTTCAGAAAGGCCTGGAGAGACTTACACGAACTGATGCTGAGTGAAATGAGCAGGACCAGGAGATCATTATATACTTCAACAACAATACCATATGATGACTAGTTCTGATGGACCAGGCCATCCTCAGCAACGAGATCAACCAAATCATTTCTAATCGAGCAGTAATGAACTGAACCAGCTATGCCCAGAAAAAGAACTCTGGGAGATGACTAAAACCATTACATTGAATTTAATCCCTATATTTATGTAAAACCTGCATTTTATTCCTTCTACAAGTTAATTGTACAATATTTCAGAGTCTGATTCTTTTTGTTCAGCAAAATAACGTTTTGGTCATGTATACTTATTGTGTGTCTAATTTATATTTTAATATATTTAACATCTACTGGTCATCCTGCCATCTAGGGGAGGGGGTGGGGGGGGTAAGAGGTGAAAAATTGGAACAAGAGGTTTGGCAATTGTTAATGCTGTAAAGTTACCCATGGATATATCCTGTAAATAAAAGGCTATTAAAAAAATAAAAAAAGAAACATATCTGTAAAAGACCATAGAAACACTAAGGAACTACAAATTGCACAAAGCGCCAGAAAAAATGCAAAGACATACTCTTTTTCAATATTTAGGATATGAAGTATACCCTAAGGTGCTTACAGTACAAAAACTTTCCTTAAGAACAGAGAAGCTAAACACCTTAAATGACTTTCAGAAATTGATAGAAGATATCCAATGGATGCGTCCAGTGTTGTTAGGTTTGACTACCTATCAATTGTAACCATTATATGACATTTTAAGGGGAGACAGTGCTTTAAACTCACCTGCAATCATTATATGACATTTTAAGGGCAGACAGTGCTTTAAACTCACCATGTTAGCTTACAAAAGAAGCTCAAGAGGCTTTGAGAGCAATTGAACTGGCTTTATCCAATGTGGTTGAAAGAGTCATTCAAAAACCCTTGGAGATATCAGTTTTTGCCACACAAGAGACACCCACAGCAGTCCTTCATCAAGGAGACAGTGTGATAGAGTAGGTGAACCTCCCAGCACTACCAGAACAAAGCCTTACTCCTTACCCAGTGCTCGTGGCTAGAATTTTATTAAAGGTCATTAAGTGAGCAGTACAATTATCTGGAATAACATCTGACAAGATATACACCTTTTTATACCAATGCACAAATTAATGTGTGCTGTGAAACCATCCCAGAGTGGAAAATTTTATTGGCCACAGTTCCAAATTTTACACATGGGTCTCCATTAAAGATAACCAGACTATGACATAATTGGTGATGGATTCTTGAAGAAAACATTTCTAATGTTCCTCTTAAAGGACCAACTATTTTTACAAATGCATCCAAACATAATATTTGTGCTGAATACTCTTGTGACTTAATTATAAAGAGAGTAGTCAGAACTCCTTTTCAGTCCACTCAGCAGAATGAATTGCATGCAATCATTCTAACTCTTACTTATTATACAGGAGATATAAATATAATATCTGATTCAGCCTATTCAGTAGGTGTGGTACAAAGAATTGTCATAGCCCAAATAAAATTTGCAGCTTCTAATATTTATTAGCTCTTTAAGGAACTTCAAGGGCAAGTGAGAAAGCATCTAAGTAAGATTTATATCTTGCATGTCCAGTCACATAGTGGACTTCCAGGTCCTATTTTTGATGGTAATTCAAAGGCAGATAGCCTTCTAACTATGTAGGCTAATACTCCTTTATTTCAGGAAGCCCAATAATCTCATTCTAAATATCATCAGGCTGCTCAAGCTTCATGTTTACAATTTGGAATAACAATAGAGAAAGCTAGGAGCATAGTAAAAGCCTGTACAGTTGCCTTCCTTTCCATGCTCCTATGCTCCTTCCAGGGAAGAACCCTCATGGTATGAGATCCAGTGAAATTTGGTAAATGGATGTGACCCATTATAAATCTTTTGGTCACCTGTCTTTTGTCTATGTTGTGGTAGACAGCTTTTCAGGATTCACTTTTGCAATACCAGCAGCAAAAGGAACACCCCAGTGGTCACTGAATTCCTTATACAAACATTTGAAATTTTGGATGTGCCACAAGCAATAAAAAACAGATAATGGACCTGCATATACTTCTAAACATTTTGCACACTTTTGTGCACAGTATAAAATTTTACACAATACTGGCATACCCTTTAGTCTTCAAGGACAGGCAATAGTAGAGAGGAGAAACAGAGACATTAAGATGCTCCCCAAAAAACAAAAGAAAGGGGGAGCCATAGGTAACTCTAGAGAACTTCTAAATTTAACTCTGTATACAATTTATTTATTTTATTTTTTATTTTATCTATTAATTTTTTTATTAATTTATCCAATTAATTTCTTGATTTTTGACAAAGATCCACTGGCTCCAACAGATGGGTTTTATAACCCACCAGAAGGGCAGTGTCCAGTGTGAGCAGCTCCACTATCTTTAGATAATCACCAGGTGATGTGGAGAGATCCAGAAAGTGGTGAATGGAAGGGACCAAATAGGTTAACTGCTTGGGTTAGAGGGTTTGCTTGTATCTCTATAGATGGAGAAGGAATCAGATGGGTGCCAATGAACCATATTCAACTTGTCCATTGGAGAGAGATGAAGCAGACCACTGAAAGAGCATGGCAGTTATGGCAATTGACTCATGGACATCAAAAATTGTTAATAAGACTGATGCAGGACTTCAAAACTCTCAGGAATCATTGGAATCCCTGAGACAAGATAGAATTGTTGTAGGATTTGAAAACCCTCAGCAATCCTTGAATGCTCTGAGAAATGATAAGACTATTGTAGGACTTCAAAATCTGAAGGAATCATTGGATTCCCTAACACATAAAAAGACTGTTGCAGGACTTCAAAAATTTGCGGGGATCATTGGATTCCCTGACACATGAAGTAATGGACAATAGATTGTTTTTGGACTATCTCTTGACTGATGAAGGAGATGTATGTGTTATTGTTATTTACATACCCTCCTTCTAGGACTTCTCGAAATCTTTTACAATATCATGTTGATTCATATTGTTTGTTTTATCACTACTTGCATGTACAACTCCTGTTTGTTACACCACATTGAGCCTGCATTGGCTGTGGGGAGAGTCATCACTAATAGCCTGTGCTTAATTGCTATGTACTTGTGTAATAACTCCCATGCTGATGGGTTTGTGCATACCTGTTTCTAGTAAGACCCTTCAGTCCAGAAACCTGCTAACAATACCTGGCTTGACTCCCCACTTCCCTTTGGTGTTTTTCATCTCTCTTCCTGAGAAGTCAGGGAGGGTGTGATCATCTCCTTTTTAGTGCTTTTATATCCTTTCCTGAGAAGTCAGGGCAGGGTGTGTGTGTGTTATCACTTCCTTTTTGGGGTTCTCACCATCTTGAGAAGACAGAGATAGTGTGATTACCTGTGTTCTAAAGCAAAAAAAAGTGGGAGTTGTAAAGGGCTGAAATTTTGAATAGCTGCACTTGAATGAGATAACTGAACACTTAAGGCTAATTATCTATTTGACATAAGACAATGACTCTATCAGCATATGTTTGGATAAATGGCTCTTATTACCATTGATGCTGGCTCAATGTTTGGTGTAAAGATAATTATAGGTAAGGGTTAGAGGGTGGGGTGAGAGAGGTGAAACTTCACTTGGCTGCAGGAGAAAGAGGAGAAAGGTAGAGAGTCTGGACTCTAGTGTCGAAGAGAGATCCTTGACAAAACGACTGGCAGTTTATCTGTCTCCTTTACTTTTCCCCCTAAAGACCAAGGACTTTTACTTATCCTGACTCTCGCTGATCCTGAAGACTCCAGGGAGCTGGTTTGAACTTAACAGGTAAATGACTGTTCCTTCCTAGAAAGCCATCAAAATAATAATAAAAAAAGAATCTTATCATGTTCCCAGGAATTTTACTAAGTTATGTGAAGTGCTATCAAGGTATATACATGGATCAGACTTTTAATCTGTATATTTCCAGCTGAGTTATGAAGATTGAATGAACTGCATTGACTTTATTTTATGATTTAATTCTAGCTTTAGTTCATTTTCTTTTCTATTCAATTATGGGTCTAGTCCTATTTCAGATTTGTAGGAAAACTTTATTCAATTGTGGGAATTGGAAGAGAACTTTATTGCATTATTTGAACCCAGCCCTGACTTGCTGGGAAGTTGGACCACCCTTATCTAATGCTAAAAGACTCTTAATTAAGGAACTTGGTTATTCTGACCTGAAATCTAGTCAGATCCAAAATTATCTCATAGTTGTACAACTCAAGCAAGCCATATTTCAATATGGGTACAAATTTCACATAAGAAATTTGGTTTGCTTGAGTTATACAACTCTGAGATAACTGCTTCATCAAAATGTTTTTAATATATAAAAATTTGTCTCCCCCTATTTTTGTGGTCCATGTATAAGCATAGGTCTGATCCAGGTTTGTTGGGCAATTACCATTCATTGCTTAATAAATCAATATGATCTGGAGTTTGAACTTTTGTTTCCTAAATAATTTTTTCTTTCACTAGTTAAATGCTGAGTCATCTTCAATGTAGATACTCTACTCTTCTGTGATTTAAAAGTATAAGATTATTTCCTGTGGCACTGAGAGTTTTTATTAGCTTTATAACACATAGTGAATATGTATCAGAAGCAGGAAATGAAAACAGGTCTTTTTGAATCTGAAGATGTCTTTCAATCAACTGCACTAGAATACCTCTCAATAATTTTAATTATATATTCCTAAATTGAGCATATCTTTTATCATAACATTTACTGAAAAGAATAACAGTGTCCTAATCAATTGTCCATTAAATCATTGTGGTTAACAACAAAGCATTTATTACATACCACATGTTTTACAGATATTGTCTTATTTTATATTTATAACCACCTTAGAATGTAGGTGCTATATTTAAACTATATTGTACAGTTAAGGAAATTTAGGAAACAGAGATTAGGCGATTTGCCTAACGTCCCACAGCTAATAAATGTAGTAAGTGATTGAGGAAGAATTTAAATTCATGCCTTCTTGATTCTACCCACTGTGCAATTTAGCTGTCAATTTAAAAAATAACAATAAAATAACTAAATGTCTATTTGAAAAAGAAAAAATACATCCATGTCTATTAAATATTATTTTGTAATTCAATTGTTATAAAATGGAAAACATATTTTAAAATTCTCTAATGCCATGAAAAATTTAAATGTAACTTTTCTGAGATATTCAATAATTCCTTTCTTGGATTTTGTTTCCTTCCCTGGGGAGAAATCACAGTTAATGAATCTTCTTCCTTCTAACAACTCTACTCTGATACCTTCCAATAAATTCTGGATAAAACATGATTAATGATGAAATCTATGGCAAACCTAAGAACACAATACCAAGATAATGAATGATGTTTGGGTAAAGAAAGACATCTCCAATTCTTTTTCTTTTTCACCTAAAGGAAGGAAGAACATTTGAGGTCCAGGATAATCCAAACACTAAATAACTACCTGCTAAAAAATGGGAAGTTTCCAATTCTGGGAGAAAAATAAAACTTAAGTACGCTAAAATAATGAAAAGGATACATTATTGTTTCAAGGTTGCAGGAGGAGTACTGTGTTCTGTCCTAATCTTGAAAATAGAACCAACTGTCAGATAGCAAAGGACCACTTATGTAGCCATAACACTGGGATGCCATTAAATACCTTTGATGAATATTTATTTTTTAATACTATGCCATTTAATCTATATTACTTTATTTTAACAAGATGGCAATCAGATTTACATTCTTGTGTTTGAATTGGTTTGAGGACCAGGATGCTAAAATAACTGCAATATAAAATTATTAATATAAAAACCAAGATAAGAACATCAATTTATAATCTTTTGACTAGCAATTCCTATGTTTCTTGTGGCCTTTTACTTCATCTTTAAAAATGAAGAACAGTAGGTATACCAGAAGCCCAGCAACCCCTCCTTTTTTTCTTTTTTTAAATCACAGCCAGCAGTGTCTTTTCCTGCACACGGCTGATAAGTGCTTTGAATATTTCAAATATGGTAGATGTTTTGGCCTATCCACCTCTGACTTGATAAGAATTTGGGTTTTACAAATAATTCCAAACAGAGTCCCTGTGATTAAATTGTCCCAAGGCATCCAGATTCAGTCATTTCAGAAACAGGTCAAAAATGAGTCTCATACACAGAGAGAACAAAACAGCTACCATTCCTAATTCATAGTGATTAGTCATTTATAATTCTCAGGGGTATTTAGTATTATGTTTTATTTTTTGTTGCTGTTGTTCACTTACTTTACATATTTGTGATTGTTTTATCCTTTATGTTTTTAGTTTTATTTTTCAAACACATGATTTGTTTTGTGTTTTGCTATATTTTTTGCTATATGTGTTTTGTGTATAGATGGATTTTTTTCTTTGTAATACATTTACACACATACATAAAAGACAGACATATAACTGTATATACCATGGGAGGGTGAAGGGGAATGACTGAGTCTTTAAACATTTCTTGGATGTGAATTATTTTGCATTTTTCCTGACAGGGTCTGAGATTGGAGTGTAACTAAAAGTAGAACTTTTGAAAAAGAGAGAAAACCCACATGGAAAGAAAGACCAAACAACTTGATTGAGCTTTCTCCCTCTTTCCACACCCACCAATGTAGAATTTCAACCCAGCTTTGGCAGCATAAGTAAAAACATTAGCATACTTTTTCTTCCTCAGCCCCTCTAAAAAGTCCTTTTGAAAAGACTGAAAGATAAAAGCTAAAGGAAGAAACAACATAGTATAAGACCAATTTTATTTGTTTAGCTAAATTTTGCTATTATTATTTTGTTGCTTTTGTTTTTTGGACAAATACTCTGGTGAATGAAACAACAAAGAAGCATGGGATTGGAAGAATTGGTTGTTATTTATTCCCTTTTTGTGTCTTAGTGTTTTTCTTCATTTTAGTTAAGGCAGTTTCTGTTTTACTTCGCATGAATATCCAAAGTTAACCATTTCTTTGTGTCTGTCCCTTTGTTGGGAGGAATAAGGGTGAAGGGGGTGGGGAGGGGAAGTGAAGGAATTAGAGAGTTTGAAGAGGTGTTGTATGGAAGGAAGAACTGCTCTGGGATCCACATACTAGAGTATGACTTTTTCTATTCCTTACTCTCTAACTGGAAGTATAATCATGCTATGTTAATTATTAATTTAAGACTTTAAAGATCTTTCTAATCAAATCATGGGCCTAATGTTAAGTATAGGTGATATAATATGATTTTGGGGTCCTCTGACCTTGGGAGATTTCTGTTCTAACAATGTCAGTAGTTCTAAATCTTCTAGCTTTTGAATCTGCCTCAGGAAATCCCCACACCCAATCTATCTAACCATCTTTAATCTGACAGCTTCTGGCCTTAGGAAAAACCCATAGATCAAACTCCTGAGACAACAATGAATAAAACCAATTCATTGCAGACTAGTCATCTTGTCAGTAATAATCTGATCAAAGGAGAACCACTCCTTCTAGAGACCACTCCTTTCTTCCTGTAAACCATATAATTAGCATATCTATGATTGAAAGGTGGATAAATATGTCTTCTTTGCTTCTGTTTTGCTGCTGAAATTACTTTAGAACTCCAGCCCACTTTTTGTAATGGCCTTATAATTACTGTTGCAATGAAACTTTGCCCCTTGAATTGGAGATGGGTTGGAGCCTGAAAATTCTCCTGAGACACCTTACAACACCATTCTGGAATCCAAAACTTGATACTATTTCACTCTAGGTGTTGAGGTTTGTAGGTGTTGGACATTAAAAGTATATTGGAGTTCTGGGCCAATGTTGAAAGGTTTCTCAAAAGAATTTGTAGCCTTAAATCATTTCCAAATCAAGAGGCAAAGATGTTATTATGCTGCTAACTGTGGGATATTTTTCCATAATGGATTTTTAGCAAAGAAAGTGAGTACAACAAGTTTTCTTAGAGGGGAAAAATAACTATGGGGGTTGACACAATAATTTGGTCTTCTGAATAGCCCTGACTTAAGATGATTTTGTCAATTCATGTTATTCAGCTAAGAATTCAACCTAGGCCCTTAACTTGGGATAAATTGTAATAAAAGTCCACTTAAAGATAAAAAAAAAAAGCCTAATTAAGATTAAAAGGTTCAATTAAGTATTAGATAATCAGTGTTCCTCCCTGCTTACCTCAGGAGTAGCCCAGATAGTAAAATTCAAGCTTTTTCCCAAAGGCCATTCTCCTTGACCTGCTCAGCTATTCAGGATCTGGGGTCTTTATTCTTCAGACTTCTTCATAAGTATAAGTATTGATGTGGGAAAGATTCCTTTCTAGATTCCCACCCCTTTGTAGTTAATAATGTAAATTACCCTTTAACTCACAAATCCTGGTCCCTTTGAATTCCAACAGAAGATCCAGATGTCCCAGCCCCACCAGGATCTGAGCCAACTTTGGGGCTATACCCAAAATCCCCTCGAGCTGTCTCCTATTATAAAAGGGCCATGCTAGGAACCCCTCTTTGCAGAGATTCCAAACATGCTAGCCATGTGAACCCTCTGTCCATTGGACCCTCTGTCTGGTGCCCTCCTTATCTCTACCTTCACCTATCTCCTTACTTCCAAACCCAATAATAAACCTCTTTTATCAATCCAGCTCTCCAGGGCAATAAATTCCTTTATTGGGACCTCATTTACCACCGTATCCTTGTGCCAAATCCAAGGGGGTTGCAGGGGAGCTCTGTTTGACTCCCTGTACCCCAAACCTGCCACTAGACCTCAACTAAACCCTAAATTCATTTAGGTACCCCAAATCTAGACCTCAATAGTATCAGAAAAAAATTCAACATTGAAATATCACCTTGATTCAAAAGTTAAATCAAGTGGTAACATAAGTATTGGATTTATAACAAAATTTAAGATTATTAATCAAAAAATAAAAATGTAAAGATGTATATTTGGGTGCATATTCATATACTATACTCCCAAGTTTTATAAAATGGAAGTAATTATATAAATATTATGACTGCTTGAGTTGATTTCAGTTAGATAAGTTTGAGAGACTTTGAAAAGGGGAAAAATGATGTGGGAGCAAGTGAACATTAATATTAGGAAACATAATCACCAAGAAGTTATATATTGTACTTTTAGTGAGAATGCTCACTGAAGGACTTATTAGCAGAAATTATGGGTGCTTCTACACTTTTGAAGACAGAAATTGACTTTCTGCTGAATAGGACCCCCCAAATCAATACATCATTCTACAATTGAAAATTAAGAGACTAAAACAAAACATTCAGCTGTGTACTTGTATTCATAAGATGCTCCCCTTCTTTGTTCTGGAATGTGCAATAGTAGTATTGATGTGGGAAAGATTTTATCTTTGATTCCCAACTCCCCCTCCCCCTCCCCCCCCCCCTCCCCCGGGTTAATGTAATTACCCTTTAACTCACAAATCTTGGTCCCTTTGAATTCCAATAGAAGATCTGGACCTGTCCCAGCCCCACCCAGATCTGAGCCAATTTTGGGGCTACACCCAAAAGCCTCTGGAGCTAAATCTCCCATTATAAAAGGGAGATGCTGGGACCCTCTCTTTGCAGAGATCCCAAACATGCTAGTCATGTAAGGACCCTCTGTCTACTGGACCCTCTGTCCAGTGCCTTCCTTATCTCTACCTTCACCTATCTCCTTACTTCCAAACCCAATAATAAATCTCTTTTATCAATTTAGCTCTTGTACCAATAAATGCCTTTATTGGGGACTCCCGCCACTACTAGACCTCATTTACTGCCATATCCTTGTGCCGAATCCAAGGGGGTTGCAGGGGAGCTCTGTTTGACTCCCTGTACCCCAAACCTGCCACTAGACCTCAACTAAACCCTAATTTCATTTAGGTACCCCAAATCTAGACCTCATAAGTAATTTTTTTAAACTATAAAGGAAAAAAAAAATTCTTCCTTTGTACTTCTTCCCCAGTTTGCATTTATGCTAAGAATCAATTATCCATTGATCTTCATAGCTCTAGATATTAGAGTAATTGCTATTGTTTACCTGGAAATATCTATAAGTAACATGCATCTTGTTCTTTACTCCAGATCCTATGTGATCAGATAAAACTAAGTGACAATATTTATACTGGGATACAAAACTACTGCCTATTTCAGAGTAATGAGTGACATTTTGTTACATGATATAAAAGAGAGGGTTTTTTGTATTTTTTGGCCAAAAGCCTAGGTTAATATCTTGAATGCCACTTATCTGTGTAACTTTAGTCATCACTTAATTTATTTTGACCTCATTTTACTAATTTCTATAATGTGGGGAGGATAGAAAGGAACTTTGAGGTACTTCTACTGCTCTAAATTTGTCACCTTATGTTCTTTCTCACAGGTCAGAAAATTGTGTGTTAGTATAGTTTATAGCTAATAAAGATACCATAAACAAAAATGGTTAATAGTATCTATGTGACCCTGAGCAATTCACTTTGAAACTCTTAGTCTCAGTATTCTCAGCTATAAAATGAGAGAACTAATAAGAGCATTTCTAATGTCCTTTCTAGTTCTTAATTATATTCTTATCTAATTGATATATTTATCATTGACATTAGCAAAAGGACTTCACATATGATCAGCTATCTGTTCAAACTCTCTTCCAACTAGGTGACTCAACAAATAGGACACTGGGACCAAAGTCAGGAAGAACTGAGTTCAAATCCATTCTCAGAAACTTATCAACTGTGTGCCCCTAGGCTGGTCACTTTGCCTCTGTCTGCTTATTTCTTTAACTATAAAATGGGGATAAAAATGTTATCTATCTTTAATGGTTATTGGGAGGGTTATATCTTTTTCTAATTGTCCAATTGAGTTGTTTTGTTCTATGGGATTTTTTTCCATTTTGCCAATTTTATTTTTTTAGAGAGCTATTTTCTGTTTCCAGTTCACTAATCCTATTTTTCAAGGATTTGATTTCTTTCTTTATCCACTCTCTCTTTAAATGAGTGGGATGACTTCTCCAGACTCTCTTGCCAAGCCTCCCTCTCCTTTTCCTATTGGGAGGGTTAAATGGAATAATATTTATAAAGCAGCTAATGGCACATATTAAGTGCTTAGTAAAAATACCTATTTACTTTTTACTTTCCTGACCAATAAAAAAAAAGACTCACTCTTCCCATAAGAAAAAATAGTTAACATTTTATCATTAATGTTGGTTAACAGTGAGATGAGAAAAAACAAATAAACAGTGAGATGAGAATCTGCAGAGGGAAGTTTTCCGAAAATATCAATTGTATAATACATATTTCAAAACTTTGAAATGTTATTGTGCTATAATTGTTCTCACAATTAAATTTTTCTAATAGGTTATAAGACATGAATCTATCTCCACTTTTAGAACCTTTAATCTTCTATTATATGCTTTTTTACTACAATTCAGCCATAATGAGTAATAATCAAGTGTTGGACTTTATTCTCTTTAAGAATTTCACATTCAAAATCTGGAACTTTTAAATTTCTCTTTATCTCTATAACCCATTTCCTCTCATTCTCACTCAGCTTATTTTGCGTGCTTTTCCATGATTTCCAATATTTTACCTAATCTTATTCTTTTGATCCATCTTCCCCATTTTGGGTTTATTTATCCCCATACTCATCTTCATTCAACCTAGTATTTGGCCATGTTTATGTTTTAGTTAACTCAAATCTATTCTTTCCAATCTTCAAAGCTTCTCTTCATCAAAACAGAAAAAGTTAATTTTTTTTTTTAAAACTCATCTTGATATTTGTGTTATGAAGGAAAAAATCGCTGACTTAACTAAAGGATATGGATTCAATTTTCCCTCTTGATGCTTACCTATGTAAACGTTCAAAATTATTTAATACCCTGTGCTACAATGTCCTCCCTACCATGTAATGGATGGATTAGAATAGACAGTTTCTGAGGTGCTTCATGTGCTACATCTATAATTTAATTATTTTGTTTTTATGCTTATGTTATAGAATTACTGGACATTAATGAGAAAAATTGTGACTTCATGTGACTTAATCATCTACAAATGTTACATGATTTCAGTTTATGGAAAGCTTTATGTTATGATATTAAATTGGTCTCAGAGTCAAGATTAATTTAGTACCCTCATCAGACACATAATGGCTATGTAATCTTTAGCAAGTGAATTAATCTCTCAGTATCCTATTCAGGTCTATAAGACCTAGACCCTTATCCAACTGATTGTAAAATTCATTTTGTTACCTAGGCACTCTCTATAATTGTGACATCATAAATCCAGACCAAGACAAAAAAAAAAAAGGCCTTTAATTCTCATCTGGGGCTTCACTACTAATCAAAAGTTCTTTTTCTAGTCTTATAGACTTTGATTTTCAAAGTCTTTTTTCTATTCTAATTTTCTGACACCCTCTTACTTTCTACCTTTGTAGGAAATGATCTAAACTTCAACATGACTAAGAAGATCATGGCATTCATTGTAAGTTTCTTCAGCCATATCCATTCTTTAAAATTATATCCATTATATTCATTCTTCAAAAGTGTATAACAATAATATCAATTATCCCTAGCTTGACTAGTAACCATTCAATAAACTTACTAACATTCCTACTTTGAACACTTTTCATTAAGCACCACCTTAGCAACTACCCTCTCTCTTTCATACAACTTTTATTTCTTCCTGTAAAATTATTTTACCTCTCTCTCTCTCTCTCTCTCTCTCTCTCTCTCACACACACACACACACACACACCTCACTCACATTGCACTAATCCTTTAAAAAATTCATGTTATCATTTAACTCCATACATAAACTATCCTTTCTTCTTCCCCATCACTCCTGTTGCTTTACTTTCCTCCTCTCCCACCCCAGTATGACTGTAGTTGATACCTACATTTTTTCATTATTCAATTTCACCTCTCCCCCTGATATTTTGACTTACTATACCTAGCTCTCTGAAGAACACAACCCATTTTGCAATACTTAAATCAAATGGCTTTTATATCTCTAACATGTCTACTGTCTCCACTGACTGACTCCCAATTTTCTTAAACTCTTAAAGTTATTCCTAAAAGGTTGAACCATGAATCTCTTCTCTCCAGTCACTGTTTCCCTTGACAATGTCATTCACATTATAACTTCGAATAGCACCTCTATGCTTCGATCTCTCAAATGTCCTTGCTTGACCTCTCTTCTGAGCTTCAAAACTATTTCTCAAATAACGGGACATCCCTAACTTCATCCCAAATTATTAAATGGATATTTTGCTGCCTTGTTGTATTGTTAATATTTCTTTTTTTTTTTTTTTTTTTTTTTTTTTTGATTTTTTTTTTTTTTTTTTATTTTTTATTTTTTATTTTTTTTTTAATTTAATAGCCTTTTATTTACAGGATATATACATGGGTAACTTTACAGCATGTAACAATTGCCAAACCTCTTGTTCAATTTTCACCTCTTACCCCCACCCCTCCCTAAATGGCAGGATGACCAGTAGATGTTAAATATATTAAATATAACTTAGATCATAATAAGTATACATGACAAAACATTATTTTGCTGTACAAAAAGAATCAGACTCTGAATTATTGTACAATTAGCTTGTGAAGGAAATCAAAAATGCAGGAATGTGCATAAATATAGGGATTAGAATTCAATGTAATGGTTTTAGTCATCCCCAGAGTTCTTTTCTGGGTATAGCTAGTTCAGTTCATTACTGCTCCATTAGAAATGATTTGGTTGATCTTGTTGCTGAGGATGGCCTGATCCATCAGAACTGGTCATCATCTAGTATTGTTGTTGAAGTATATAATGATCTCCTGGTCCTGCTCATTTCACTCAGCATCAGTTCGTGTAAGATCTCTCAGGCCTTTCTGAAATCATCCTGTTGGTCATTTCTTACAGAACAGTAATATTCCATAATTTTCATATACCACAATTTATTCAGCCATTCTCCAACTGATGGACATCCATTCAGTTTCCAGTTTCTAGCCACTACAAAGGGCTGCCACAGAACATTCGTGCACATACAGGTCCTTTCCCTTCTTTATAATCTCTTTGGGATATAATCCCAGTAGTAACACTGCTGGATCAAAGGGTATGCACAGTTTGATAACTTTTTGAGCATAGTTCAAACTACTCTCAAAATGGTTGGATTCGTTCACAACTCCACCAACAATGAATCAATGTCCCAGTTTTCCCACATCCCTCCAACAATCATCATTATTTTTTTCCTGTCATTTTAGCCAATCTGACAGGTGTGTGAGTAGTATCTTAGAGTTGTCTTAATTTGCATTTCTCTGATTAATAATGACTTGGAGCATCTTTTCATATGACTAGAAATGGTTTCAATTTCTTCATCTGAGAATTGTCTGTTCATATCCACTGACCATTTTCAATTGGAGAATGAAGCTTGATTTTTTATAAATTAGAGTTAATTCTCTATATATTTTGGAAATGGAGGCCTTTATCAGAACCTTTGACTGTAAAATATTTTTCCCAGTTTATTGCTTCCCTTCTAATCTTGTCTGCATTAGATTTGTTTGTACAAAAACTTTCAGTTTGGTATAATCAAAATTTTCTATTTTGTGGTCAGTAATGATCTCTAGTTCTGCTTTGGTCATAAGACCTTCCCCTTCCACAGGTCTGAGATGTAAACTATCCTATGTTCCTCTAATTTATTAATGATTTCATTCTTTATGCCTAGGTCATGAACCCATTTTGACCTTATCTTGGTGTACGGCGTTAAGTATGGATCAATGCCTAGTTTCTGCCATATTAGTTTCCAATTTTCCCAGCAATTTTATCAAACAGTAAGTTCTTATCCCAAAGCTGGGATCTTTGGGTTTTTCAAAGACTAGGTTGCTATATTTGTTGACTGTTTTATCCCTAGACCTACTCTATTCCACTGATCAACTAATCTATTCATAGCCAATGCCAAATAGTTTTGGTAACTGCTGCTCTATAATATAATTTTAGATCTGGTAAGCTAAGCCACCATCATTTGATTTTTTTCATTAATTCCTTGAAATTCTTGACCTTTTGTTTTCCATATGAACTTTGTTGATTATTTTTCTAGGTCATTAAAATAGTTTTGGGAGTCTGATTGGTATAGCGCTAAATAAATAGATTAGTTTAGGTAATATTGTCATCTTTATTATATTTGCTCGCCCTATCCAAGAGCATTTAATATTTTTCAATTGGTTAGATCAGACTTAATTTGTGTGAAAGAGTGGTCTGTAATTTTGCTCATAAAGTTTCTGATTTTCCCTTGGCAGATAGATTCCCTAAATATTTTATATTATCAGTAGTTACTTTAAATGGAGATTTCTCTTTGTAACTCTGACTGTTGGATTTTATTAGTGACATATAAGAATGCTGATGACTTATGTGGGTTTATTTATAATAGCAACTTTGCTAAAGTTGTGGATTATTTCTAATAACTTTTAGCAGAATCTCACAGGGTTCTCTAAGTATACCATCATGTCATCGGCAAGAGTGATAATTTGGCTTCCTCATTCTATTCTTATTCCTTTAATCTCTTTCTCAGCTCTTATTGCTATAGCTAGCGTTTCTAATACAATATTAAATAAGTAACGGTGATAGTGGGCAACCTTGTTTCCTCCAGATCTTATTAGGGATGGTTTGCGTTTGTCTCCATTACATATGATGCTTACTGATGGTTTTAAATAGATGCTGCTGATTATTTTAAGGAAAAGTCCATTTGTTCCTATACTCTCAAGTGTTTTAATAGGAATGGATGTTGGATTTTATCAAATGCTTTTCTGCATCTATTGAGATGATCATATGGTTTTTTGTTAATTTGGTTATTAACATGGCCAATTATATTGATAGTTTTCTAATATTGAGACCAGCCCTGCATTCCTGGTATAAATCCTACTTGATCATAGTGTATTATCTTGGAGATGATTTTCTGTAGTCTTTTTGCTAATATCTTATTTAAGATTTTAGCATCAATATTCATTAGGGAGATTGGTCTATAATTTTCTTTCTCTGTTTTCAGCCTACCTGGTTTAGGTATCAGACTACCATGTCTGTGTCATAGAAGGAATTTGGTAGGACTCCTTCATTCCCTATTTTATCAAATAATTTATATAGCATTAGGACAATTGTTCTTTAAATGTTTGGTAAAATTCACATATAAATCCATCTGGTCCTGGGGATTTTTTCTTAGGAGTTGTTTAATTGCCTGTTCTATTTCTTTTTCTGAGAATGGGACTATTCAAACAATTTACTTCCTCCTCTGTTGGTCTGGGAAGTCTATATTTTTGGTAGTCATCCATTTCATTTAGGTTATCAAATTTATTGGCATAAAGTTGAGCAAAATAACTCCTTATTATTTCTCAATTTCCTCTTCCTTGGTGGAAGTTCTCCCTTTTCATTTTAAGACTACTAATTTCATTTTCCTCCCTCCTTTTTCTAATCAGATTTACAAAAGGCTTATCTATTTTATTGGCTTTTCATAGAACCAACTCTTAGTTTTATTAATTAGTTCAATAGATTTTTACTTTCAATATTTTTAATTTCTCCTTTTAATTTTAAATTTCCAATTTAGTATTTGATTGAGGGTTTTAATTTGGTCTTTTTAGTTTTTTTAGTTGCAAGCAATTCATTAATCTTTTCTTTCTCTGTTTTATTCAAGTAAGCCTCTAAGGATATAAAATTCCCTCTTATTACCCTTATGGCTGCATCCACAAATTTTGGTATGATGTCTCATCATTGTCATTATCTTAGAGTGAAATTATTAATTGTATCTATAATTTATGCTTCACCCAATCATTCTTTAAGATGAGATTGTTTAGTTTCAATTACTTTTGGTCTATTTCCCCTAATTTTTTGTTGAGATGTAGTTTTTATTGCATCATGATCTGAAAAGAAAGCATTTACTATTTCTGCTTTCTTGCATTTTAATTTAGGTCTTTATGTCTAATATATGGTCAATTTTGAGATAGGTTCCATGAACTACTGAGAAGAAAGTATATTCCCTTCTATCTCCATTCAATTTTCTCAAAGATCCAACATACCTAATTTTTCTAATATTCTGTTTTACTTCTTTACATTTCTTTCTTATTTGTTTTGTGGTTTGATTTGTCTAATTCTGAGGTGCAAGGTTGAGATCTCCTACTATTACAGTTTTGTTTGTCTATTTCTTCTTGCAACTCTCTTAACTTCTCCCTTTAGGAAGCTGAGTGACCATACCACTTGGTGCATATATGTTTTAATATTGATATTGCTTCGTTGTTTATGCCCTTTGGCAGGATGTAGTTTCCTTCATTATCTCTTTTAATTAGATCAATTTTTACTTTTGGCTTAGATCTGGGATAAGGATGGCTACCCTAACTTTTGACTTCACCTGAAGCATAATAGATTTTGCTCCAGCCTTTTACCTTTACTCTATATGTATCCCCCTGCTTTAAATGTGTTTCTTGTAAACAACATATTGTAGGGTTCTGACTTTTGATCAGTCTGCTATCTGCCTCCTCTTTATGGGAGTTCATCCCATTCACATTTACAGTTAGAATTACTAAATCTGTATTTCCTGCCATCCTAATAACCCCAGATTGTGCTTTGACTTATTCTTGCCTCCCCCAACCCTCTTTCCCCTTTTAAACTTATGTACCCCTCTTGTATCACGATGCTTATCCTCTTTATAATCCCTCCCTCCCCCCTTTGGTCTTTCCCCTTCCTTCCCTTATTCTCTTTTTCTTTTCCTTTTCCTCTCCCCCGTTTTTTAATGAGGGCAGGAGAGAATTTTCTCTAAAACAAATGTCAATTATTTTTCCTTTGAGCCAACTCTGATGAAGTAAGATTCACACAATGTTCCTCCCCTCTCTAAATTCCCTCAGATATGATAAGTTTCCTTAGCCTCTTTGTGGGATGTGGTTTCCCTCTTTTATCCCTCCTTCCCACCTTATTCTCCATCATCCCTTTTCCATATCTACTTCCCTTTTTTTATTATATCAATGCTATCAAATTTTACATATATTTTTTGTATATCCACAACAGAAATACAATTCTCAAAGGATTATTTTACCTTTTTCTGCATCTCTTGAGTTCTATTCTTGGAGATCAAATTTTTTGTTTAATTCTGGTTTTCTTCAGAAACAAATGGAGATTCATTTGTTTCATTAAATCCATCTTCTTCCCTGGAAGAAAATGCTCCAACTTAGCTGGGTAGTTTATTCTTGGCTGCATCCCAAGTTCTTGTGCCTTTCAGATATCATATTCCAGGCCCTTCTTTCCTTTAATGTAGGGCAAGCAGATCCTGGGTGATCCTTATTGTGGCACCTCGAGTATTTAAATGGTTTTTGGCTGCTTGTAAAATTTTTTCCTTTATCTGATAGTTCTGAAATTTTGCACAATATTCCTTGGTGTTTTTATTTAGGGTTTCTTTCAGAAGGTGTTCGATGAATTCTTTCAATACCTATTTTACCTTCTGATTCTATTACATCTAGGGCAGTTCTCTTTGATGATTTCTTGTAAAATAGTATCTAGGCTCTTATTTTCATCATAGTTTTCGGAAGGTCAATAATCCTCAGATTATCTCTCCTAGATCTATTTTTCCAAGTCTGTCATTTTAGCAAGTAGATAATTCATGGTTTTTCAGTTTATCATTTTTTGGTTTTGTGACTGATTCTTGCTGTCTCAATGCATCATTAGTTTCAATTTGATTTCAGTTCTAATTTTTAAAATTATTTTTCTTCATTAGCTTTTTTACTTCTTTCTGTATATGTCCAATTGAGGTTTTTAGATGTATTGTTTTGGTCTGGAATTTTTTTCCATTTCACTAATTTTTTTTAGTGAATTATTTCTTTCAATTCACACGATCCTACTTTCTTGCGTGTTCTTTGTCTTTTCCAATTCACGGATCCTACTTTCTAGTGAGATTCTTTATTTTCAATTCACAATTCTTACTTTCCTGTGATTTTTTATTTTTCCAATTCACCAATTTGCACTTCTACTGAGGAATTTTAACTTTTCAATTCGTATTTCAGGAAGTTGTTGCTCTCTTATAAAGGCTTCTCTTTCCTTTCCCCATTTATCTTCTAACTCTCTTTTGAGGACTTTTAATGGTCTCTTCTATGAGAGCATTATGTAAGGAGGACAGTCTGATGCATTTTGCTGTTTGAGGTCTCTTCAGGTTTGCTGACCTGCTCTTTTCTGCATAGAAGCTGTCGATTGTTCTTTTCATCTTTTTATTCATGTTTTAAAGCCTTTAGGGTGGGTCTCCTAGGCAAGGGGTTACCAGCTTCCTCTGCAGAGCAGGGGAAAGATTTAAAGCGATTTCCAGCTCCGAGGGTATGGGAGTGCTCTGGGTGAGTTTTCCCTTCCCAACAGGAAGTGGATTCAGCACTGGCCGAGCTATCAAACAGCTTAGTAGGGCTGAGTGGATTATCAGTTGCCCTAGGCTAGAGACTAAGTGGTGAAAGTGTCACTGCCCCAGGCCAGGAGCCTCTTGTGGGACTGTGAGTATTAGCAGCTGAGCCGACCCAGACCCCTGGAGACTCTGTCAGTGTCTCTGCCAATGCAAATCAGCCCTGGAAAAGCTCTATGGCCCTAAGCCGAGAGCTCCCCACTGTAGCAGATTGGAGGCTAACCCGGGCTGCGTCCTCCTGCCGTGCAGGATCTAACTCCCCAAGGAAAAGCCCTTACGCAGGTTGGGGCTGCGCGCTGTCTGAGATCTGTGCTTTCACCCTCAGTTTGAGACTCTCCTCGAACCTAATTTCTCTCCCCGTCTCTAATCCCCCCTGGCCCCGTAACCAACCTTTTTGGCGAGACTGCAGATTTTTCTTTGGCAGGTGAGTTGTTCTACTTATCTTTCCAGATTGTAGCAGTCAAGACTATTTTTGAGGCTCGATATAATATTGGTAACGAGGGTAAGAGAAGAGCTTAGAAAGTCGCGTGTGTCTTCTCCGCCATCTTGGCTCCGCCCCCAGCAATAAGCTCGTATTGTTAATATTTCTCTTGTTATGATATACTGAACATAATATATTCTTCATAAAATCCAAAAGATGCCCTTAACTTTGGGTCCAAGGAGGCAGTGATGATTAAAATGCATAGCTAAAATTTTGTAACAAAATCACATAACTGCTTCCTATAAATAAAATCACCTTGCTTTTACCCTTTGGCTTTCTCAAACAATGACTATGACATATGAGCTGATAATATGATGATTTTGATGAAAGTAATTTGATTATTTTAAAAGGTCAGTAAATTTTAGATGTTTGCCATAGATGTTTAAGCATATATAAAGATGCTTATGTATACATACATGGAAATATGCACATGTAAATTTGTATAAATATGTATATGCTATGTAAATGTTTATTTTCTTTTATATATTAGTGGGTATATATAAATATGTGCATATGCAAATCTACGCGCAAATTATGTAGATTAATAGATAGCTGACTGTTCCAGGAAGACAGGTATTTAAGTTCAGCTTTTGATCTATACAAGTTTTATGATCTCATTCAGTTAGCCCTTGATTCCTTTGGCAACATTGTTAGTCTAAACATTGATAAAGGGAACCCTCCCTTTATGCCAACCCAACCCAAAACATTGATAAAGGGAGGGTTCTCATCCAGAAGTTCACTATGTTAATTAAATTACAGTTTAAATGAGTTATGTTATATAAAGATAAGGGAATATTACTGTTGTTTAAAAAATAAAGATCAAATAATTTAGAACTACATGAATTTATGTTGAGTGAAATGAACAGAACCAGGAGAACATGGTATAGTAACAAGATTATGTGATGATCAACTGGAATAGACTTGGCTATTCTCAACAATGCAGTGATTCAAGGCAATCCCAATAGACCTGAGATGGAAAATGCCTATCACATCTATAGAGAAAACTATGGAGACTGAATGTGGATCAAAGAATAGTGTTTTCACCTTTTTTTGTTTGTTTGTTTCTCTTTTCTTTTCCTTTTGGTATGATTTTTTCTTGTACAACATGAGAAATATGGAAATATATTTAAAAGGATAGATAGTATATATTAAATATTAGATTGCTTGGTACCCTCCTAAGGAGGAAAGGAGGAAAAAATGTAACGCGAAGTTTTACAAAAATGAATGTTGAAAACTATCTTTATATGTATTTAGAAAAATAAAATACCATTGAGAAAAAAAAAAAAAATTGACTTACAGCTCTAGTCTATATACGCTATATACTCTAACATACATACATAATCACATATATACTATGCTCAAATAATGACAGGGTATTTAGGGTCCAAAATGTTAAGAACCAATCCTAGGTCTTTTTAGCTTTTAGTATTCTTGTATGCATGTTATATTAAAACACTTTAGACAACTCTTAGTTATTTTTAACTAAAAATGTTTCAGATTTCCTATTTTTTTTCCATTCATCAATTTAAGTATAAAATTCCTCATTACTATGTGTCAAAAACTTGACTAATTATTTCTTTTTTTTACATTTTTCTTTATTTAATATTTTTATTTTCCCCAGTTACATGTAAAATATGTTTACATTTTTAAAAAAAACTCAGATTTTCAAATTCTCTCCCTTGCTGCCTATACTCATCCCCATCTCCACTGAGGAGGCACATGTAAAGTTATGCAAAACATTTCCAAAAGAGTCATATTGTGAAAGAAAACATAGATGTCCTTCCTCCCCCCAAGAAAAAACACTCAAGCAAAATTAAGTGAAAAAATATATATGCTTAGATTATGTGATGATCAATACTGATGGATTGTCTCTTTTCAATAGCGAGGTTATTCAGGATAGTTCCAAAAGTCTTGTGAGCCATCAGGACCCAGAAAGAGAATTGTGGAGAATAAGTGTGAATCACAACATAGTATTTTCAGTTTTTAAAAAAAAAAATGTTTGCTTGCATTTCATTTTCTTCTTCATTTTTTTTTCCTTTTTGATCTTCTTTTTTGTGTATGTGTGTGTAGCATAATATTGTGGGAAAAAGTATAGAAGAATTGCACATTTAACATATTGGATTACTTGCTGTCTAAGGGAGAGGGGAGAGGAAAGGTAGGAAAAAAAGTACACAAGATTTTGCAAAGCTGAATGTTGAAAACTATATATGTTTCGAAAATAAGAAGCTTTCATTGAAAAATGCTTTAATTTAATTTGTATTTAGGCAAATCAGTTCTTTCTCTGATTATGGATAGCATTTTTTTCATCATAATTTCTTCACAATGGTCTTGGATCGTTGTATTGTTGAGAATAATTCAGTTTATCATCCCACACCCCTGCTATTAATTTATAGACAGCACATTTGCACATTTGCTTAAGTTCATGAAGGATTTTTCAGGTTTTTCTGAGAACATTCTACTCATCATTTCTTACACAACATCATAATCACATACCACAATTTATTTAGCCATTTCACAACCAATGGGCAGCCTCTCAATTTCTAATTCTTTGCCTTGAGAAGAAAGCTCCTTAAATTACTAGAGACTTCGTTTGTAGGAACTTCGACTTTGTTCTCTTCTTTTGAGTATGTATTTTGATCTTCCTTGTCATCATAATAACTTTCTATGGTCAGAATCTTTTTCTGTTGTTTACTCACTTCCCCAACCCATTGCTTGGCTTTTAACTCTTTGTTAAAGTTGGGCTCTGTTTCCAGGTTAGAGGATACAGCTATTTTCAGAGATCCTTCTAGGGACCTGTACTGTGGGTCAGCACTGTAACTCTGTGGGCTGAGAGCTCAGTAAGCTACTGCTGCCACCTTGGAATCTATTGCTGCTGCTGCCCTTGCTGTTGCCCTTGTTGCAGCTGCTATCACTGTTGCCATACCAAGACCGCTGTTGATTCAGTGGTCTGCTCCTGGTTTGCTGGTTTCTCTTTTACACTAGCAAAATATTTCCTTCCAACCTTCTAAGTCATCTTTGGCACCCTTAAGCTGAGAGGTCTGGAAACCATCAGTTCTGCTACTGATTCAAAAGTCCCAAGGCAGGCTCTTGATTTGTTGGGGTCAGGGTTATGCTGGTAAGATCTGAATTGGGACTCAGCTGGGCTTCCATAGTAGAGCAACAGATCTTTCCTAAGGACCTTCTACCTCATTTTTGACTAGAAAATTGTCACACTCCATCTTTTTGTGGGTTTTGATGTTCTAAAACTTGTTTAGAGTTATTATACAAAGAAATTTTTAGGAGTTTGGGGGAGAGTTCCTATGAGTCCCTGTCTTTACCTTCTTGGCTTTGCTTTTTTTTTTTTTTAAAGCAAAACAAACAAACATACAAAAACCAGATAGACCCTACTTTATAAAGGACAAATAGCTCATTAAGTATGTTGGTTATTCTAAGATAAAAATATGCACTAGCTCAGAACCTGGATGACAACAAAGAATAGTCTAATGGAAAGTTGCTGCTTTGTACAGAAGGGGTAACTTGCACATTTGAAAAGCCTGTTTTTAGTTACTTTTTGCTAATTTCCTCCTGATCTATGGTAAATGTCCTAGAAAAGAAAGAACTAAGACATGAACAGGGATGTGCTGAAACCAGAGTATTAAATTTTCCACTTATTAATTACCTTGGCAAATTTTACAGATCAGGTTTGATTTATTTTATTATGAATTATTTGTACTTAGTGAGGAAGAAAATAAATTTGAAATTTGTGCCAGGCACTGTATTAAATGTTTTTACAATTATTATTTCATCTAATTCTCACAACAAGCTATGAATTAGTTGATATTTCCCACTGAATTTGAGGAAACTGAGGTAAATAGAATAAATGAATTACCCAGAATCACTCAGAAAGTCAATATCTGAGACTGGATTTGAAGTTAAATCTTATTGATTTAGGTCTCAGTATTCTTATCTACTGTATCACTTAGCTGATTCTGAGAAAATGTTAACAATGCAGGTTAAAGTAATTTAAAAAGTATGTCATGGTATGAATTTGTTACAATTTTCCAGTGTACTCTTGATTATGGTGAATAATGGGTGACAACTAGTATTTTGTACCAGGGCATTGTAATTTTAAGGGTACTCATAACACATTCCATCAAATGGCAATCTTTGTTTTGCTTGTTCATATGTTTGAGGAACAGATGTCTAGACCTAGGATTTCAGTCATTTAAGGAAATTCTGCAATTTTATATTGTCTTAGAAGCCAGGAGGAAGGGAGATATTTGGCTTCTTCAGAATACATGAAATCACACTCTGATAGTACTAAATAAAGTAGAACTATTTTGTGATTATAAGATCTAATAGTCTTGAGACTAATATATCTGTATCCCCTTTCCCCACCCCCACCTCAATTAAGGCTATAATTCATAGAATCAATATATAGAAATCAGAGATATAAGATTTTACGTGGGAAAAAAAAGTTGACAAATTTTTTCAGATTAATACAGTTATGAAAAAATAATTAATTTTTCAAATATCAGTTTATTTCCAACTACCCTCTTTTCAGCTTTGTATTTAAAAAATATCTTATGTGCCCTGACATGCAAATTGGCCAGCTTCAGGTGGCCATCAATATCAGACTTTAATTATCCCATGCTCAGAGAGGTACTTTGAAAACATCATTGGAAGCCAGGGAGATGTTTGTAACCTGGTAGACACAGTTTGTATGTGAAATTTAATGTTTCTGAGTAATTCTAGTGCTTTCTCTCTTTTAATTATAATTATTTTGAAAAAGAGGAAAAAATACAAAGGAGGTGGTTTAGGAGTACCAAGTCTAAAACTATATTATAAAGCAGCAGTAATCAAAACCATTTGGTACTAGTTAAGAAATAGAGTGGTGGATCAGTGGAATAGTTTAGATATACATGACACAATAATCAAGGCCTATAGTTATCTAGCATTTGATAACTCCCCAAACTACACCTTCTGGAATAAAAAATCACTATTTGACAAAAGTTGTTGGGAATACTGGAAAATAATGTCAGAAACTTGGCATAGACCTACATCTCATATCCCATACCAAAATAAATTCGAAATGGATACATGATTTGGGCATAAAGGATGATTCCATAAACAAATTAGGAGAACAACGGATAATGTAACTCTTAGACCTTTGGAGAAAGGAGGAATTTATGACCAAATTAGAACTAGAAAACATGAAAGGCAAACTGGACAATGTTGATTACATTAAATTAAAAAGGTTTTGCACAAACAAAACCAACAGAACCAATATTAAAAAGGAAGTACAAAGCTAGGAAAAAATTTTATAATCAGTGTTTCAGATTAAGGTCTTATTTCTAAAATATACTGTATTGTATCAAATTTATATGATACTGTACTGTATCAAATTTATAAGAATGCAAGTCATTCCCCAGATGATAAATGGTCTAAGGATATGAACAGACAATTTTTAGATGACAAAATTAAAGCTATCTAAAGTTATATGAAAAAATGTTCTGAATCACTATTGATTGGAGAAATGCAAATTAAAACAATTCTGAGATAAAACCTTGTACCTCTCAGATTGGCTAAAATGACATAAAAATATAATGATAAATATCTGAATGGATGTGGGAAAACTGGGACATTAACACATCGTTGGTGCAGCTGTGAAATGATTCTGGAGAACAATCTGGAATTATGCCCAAAGGACTATCAAACAGCACATATCCTTTGACTCAGCAGTGCCATTACTTGGCCTGAATCCTGAGGAAATCATACAAGAGGGGAAAGGACCTACATGTGGAATAATTTTTGTAGCAGCTCTTTTTGTGGTAGCAAAGAATTGGAAAGTGAGTAAATGCCTGTCGACTAGGGAATGGCTGAACAACTGTGGTTTGTGAAGATGATGGAATATTATTGTTCTATACAAAATGATGAACAAGCTTATTTCAGAAAGGCCTCAAAAGATTTACACAAAGTGATCTGAGTGAAACAAGCAGATTCAGGAATACATTATACACAATAATTGTAAGAATGTGTGATGGTCAAATATGAAAGATTCAGTTTTTCTCAGTGGTTCAATGATTCAAAGCAATCTCAATAGGCTTTGGACATAAAATGCCATCTGCATCCAGAAAAAGAACTATGGAGATCAAATGTAAATCAACACTTTTTTTTCTTTTGTGTGTGTGTGTGTGTGTGTGTGTGTGTAATTTGTCCATAAGGGTGTCCATATTATTACTGGGTTTGTCTTGGCAGGTAGATTCCAAAATAATTTATATCATCTATAATTATTTTAGATGAAATTTCTTTTCTATCTCTTGCTTCTAGGCTTTCTTAATGATATATAGGAATGTCAATGCTATATCTAGATTTCCTTTCATACCCTGCAACTTTGATAAAGTTGCTAATTATTTCAAGCAATTTTTTAGTTCTCTAGGCTTATCTAAGTATACCATTATGCTATATGAAAAGAATCATAGTTTCACTTACTTGTTGCCTTTTCTATTTCCTTAAATTTCTTTTTCTTAGAGCTAAAACCAAAAATTCTAATACTATATAAAATAATAGTGATGATAACAGCCATTCCTGTTTTCCCCAGATTCTGAAATGAAATGATTTTTATTCATTCTTCCAGATCTCTCAGCTGCTTTTGGTGCCTTTAACCACCTTCTTCTCCATTATACTCTTTTACTGGTAGGTTTTCAGGATGCCATTGTTTCCTGATTTCTTCCTACATAGCTGTCAGCTTCTTTGTTGCCCTCAAGAAGCTAAAGAGGGAGGAGGGTGGAGAAAGAACAGTAAGCAAACCTATGTAAAACACACACATACACACACACACATGTGTATGTGTGTGGTAATCAACATTATCCATTTTGCCTTTCATAATGTTTTCTAGTTCTGATTTGGTCATAAATTCCTTCTTTCTCCAAAAGTCTGAGAGTTACATTGTCTGTTATTCTCCTAATTTGTTTATGGAATCATCCTTTATGCCCAAATCATGTATCCATTTCGAATTTATTTTGGTATGGGATATGAGATGTAGGTCTATGCCAAGTTTCTGACATTATTTTCCAGTATTCCCAACAACTTTTGTCAAATAGTGATTTTTTTTTATTCTAGAAGTTGTACTTTGGGGGGTTATCAAATGCTAGATTGCTATAGGCCTTGATTATTGTGTCATGTATATCTAAACTATTCCACTCATCCACCATTCTATTTCTTAGCCAGTACCAAATGGTTTTGATTACTGCTGCTTTTTAATATAGTTTTAGATTTGGTATTCCTAAACCACCTCCTTTGTATTTTTTCATTAATTTCCTTGATATTTTTGATTTTTTATTCTTCCAGAGGAACTTTGTTATTGTCTTTTTCAAGTTCTATAACATTGTTTTTTGACAGTTTAATTGACATGACTCTGAACAAATAGATTAATGGCCAGAATTGTCATTTTTATTGCATTAGCTTAGTCTATCCATGAGAAACTGATATTTTTCTAGTTGTTTACATCTGACTTTTTTTGTGTGAAAAGTATTTTTCAATTGTGTTCATATAATTCTTGAGATTGTCTTGGAAAGTAGACCCCCAAGTATTTTATTTTGTCTATAGTAATTTTAAATGGAATTTCTCTTTCTTATCTCCTGTTGATGGATTTTGTCAGTAATGTATAGAAATGTTGATGATCTGTGTGGGTTATTTTATATCCTGCAACATTGCTAAAGTTGTGAATTGTTTCCAGCAGTTTTTTGGATGATTTTTAGGATTCTCTAAGTATATCTAAGTACATCTGAAAAGAGTGGTAGTTAAATTTCTTCATTGCCTATTCTAATTCCTTTCCTTTCTTTTTTTTCTTATTGCTAAAGCCAACATTTCTAATACAATGTTGAATAATAGTGGTGATAATGGGCATCCTCATTTCACCCCTGATCTAACGGGGAATGAGTCCAGTTTCTATCCATTACTATGCTTACTGTATACTTTAGGTAGATACTATTTATTATTTTAAGGAAAGGTCCTTTTATCCCTATGCTCTTTAATGTTTTTTAATAGGAATGGTGCTACATTTTGTCAAAAGCTTTTCCTGCATCTATTGAGATTATTATATGTTTTCTGTTGGTTTTGTTATTGATATGGGTCAATTATGGTAATAGTTTTCCTGATATTGAGCCAGCTCTGCATTTCTGGAATAAATCCCACTTGGTCATTGAATATTATCCTGATGATAAGTTTCTGTAATCTCTTTGCTTATATATATATATATATATATATTTACGTCAATATTCATTAGGAACATTGTAATTTTCTTTCTCTGTTTTGGCTTTTCCTGGTTTAGATATCAGTGCCATATTTATATCATTGAAGGAATTTGGCAGTACTCCTTCTTTACCTATTTTTCTAAATAGTTCCATAGTATTGGAATTAATTGCTCTTTAAATGTTTGGTAGAATACACTTGTGAATCCATCTAAACCTCCAGGTTTCTTCTAAGGGACTTCATTAATGACATGTTCAATTTCTTTTTCTGAAATGGGACTATTTAAGCAAATTATGTCCTCTTCTATTATCTGGCATACAGTTGGGCAAAATAGCTCCTAATTATTACTTTAATTTATTTTTCATTTGTGGTAAGTTCACCCTTTTTTTTTTTATGCTGGTGATTTTTTTTTCTTTCCTTTTTCTAATCAAATTAACTAAGGGTTTATCTATTTTGTTGGGTTTAACATAAAACCAACTCTTAGTTTTATTTATTAGTTCAATAGTTTTCTTAGTTTCAATTTTTATTAACCTCTCCTTTGAGTTTCAGAATTTCTAATTTTGTATTTAATTGAGGTTTTTTTATTTGTTCTTTTTTTTAGCTTTTTCAAGGTGCATATCTAATTCATTGATTTCCTCTTTTTCTATTTTATTCATATAGCTAAAGAAGAAAAATAAAATTTCCCCTAAGAATTACTTTGGCTGCATTCCTTAAAGTTTGGTTTGTTGTCTCATTATTCATTCTCTTGGATGAAATTACGCATTATTTCTAGGATTTGTTGTTTGATCCACTTATTCTATAGAATTTATTTAATTTTCAATTAGAATTTAATTTAGATAAACTAAATATCTTTCCCTGCTCTTTTATTGAATGTTATTTTGTTGCATTGTAGTTGGAAAAAGAATAGTTTACTATTTCTGTCTTTTGGCATTAGATTATGAAGTTTTCATACCCTAATGCATGTTCAATTTTTGTGTAGGTGCTATATATTAATGAGCAAAAGGTGTATTCCTTTCTGTTCTTATTCAAGTTTCTCCAGAGGTTTACCATATCTGGGTTTTCTAGGATCCTATTACTCTCTCTAGTTTCTTTCTTGTTTATTTTCTGGTTAGATTTGTCTGATTCTCAGAGGGGAAGGTTAAGGTCCTCACTAGTATGATTTGCTATCCATTTCTTCCTATAACTGCCTTAAAAATCTTTTCTAGCAATTTGGCTGCTCTTCTACTTGATGCATGTACATTCAGTATCATAACTACTTCATTGTTAACAGTACCCTATATCAAGATGTATTTTCCTTCCTTATCTCTTTTAATAAGATCTATTTTTACTTTTGCTCTATTTGAGATCAGAATTGCTCCCCCTGCTTTTTTTCTTTTTAACTTCAGTTAAAGCCTAATAAATTCTGTTATAGCCTTTATTCTGCATGTGGTTCTCTGCATCAAATATGTTTCTTGTAAACAATGTATTGTAGGACCATTTTTTTTTTTGTGGCATATTGGGAGAACAATTTAATTACCTTACATCTGGGCATTCACTAAGATAAAATATGGTTATGTGATTTATAAAGGGTATATGGGCTCTCTCTTGCTCAGATTTGGTTGCTTCAAAGCTGTTTTAGTCACTGAGCAGGAGAAATTTGAGTGAATTAAATGGAAAGCAACATCTATGATATACAAGTTTCCAGAAAGGAAAATTAGGAAGAGGTACTAGAAAGGAATCAGGTCAGTAACCAGAACCTAAACATCCTGTCATACAACAATGATTTGGTTCTCTAAATAGATCAACATGCTATTGTTTAGGTAAAATAAATAAATATTACAAGGATTCCAACCTATCTACTTGCCCTAACTTCTGGTAGGAGAAATACATTATTAATTCTTATTTTTTAAATTTTTATTTATTTATTTATTTTGCTGAGGCAATTTGGGCTGTGACTTGCCCCAGGTCACACAGCTAGGAAGTGTTAAGTGTCTGAGGTCAGATTTGAACTCAGGTTCTCCTGACTTCAGAGCTGGTGCTCTATCTACTACACCAACTAGCTGTCCCTCTTATATTCTTTTCAAATAATTAATTGAACATCTCACACAAATAGCTAAATATAGCATGTTTATCTTACAAAGATGAATGTAAAATAGTCCCTACTCTCAAATAAATTAAAATCTAGGTAGGGGAAAAAAAGGAAACACAAATTTCTAGAACTCATGGCAAGTAAGAGAAAGGGCACATACATGCTTCAATATATTGTGAGTCCAAAAAAAAATGAGTTTTGATTGAGAGAAAACAAAAATGGGAGAGATAGTATTATAGCTGGATCTTTAAGTATGGATAAAGATTTGATAAACATTTCAAAAGCATTTGATATAAACAAATACATGGAGGCAGGAAAATATAAAATACATTTGGAAAATTTTAAGTTGAACAATTTGCCTGAAGCATCAGCCTTTAGAGCAGAATTATGAGGTATTGTTGGAAAGATAAGATTAAATCAACCATAGAAGATCTTAAATGTCAGGCTAAAGAGTTTGTACTTGTTATGACAGTCAGTGGAGATCATAAAATCATAGAATGTAGAACAAAACGGATCACTAAAGTCACTTGGCCCAAGCATCTCATTTTACAGATGACTTGATTCTTAGAGAAGAAAACTGACTTACCTAAACTTACATAAGTAGTAAAGAATAAAAGCAGAATGAGCCTTTTAATAGGTTTAGAATGGAAATATAACATGATCAATAGTAATTTAGGAAAATGTGAAAATATGAAAGGAAAAACACATATGGCCAAAAAAAAAAAAAAAAAAAAAAAAAAAAAAAAAAAAAAGAGAGAGAGACAACAAATATTGCAACATCAAAAGGCAAAAGTAAATTGGGAAGACCCTGAAGCAGAATCAAAATGATGGAAAAGTTAAATACCAGTGAAAGACTCACAAGTGAATACCAATGAATATGTATTTATTCCTTTAGAGGAAAGTGTAAAAGAAATGACAAGGAAATAAAGAATATGCTGCAATATAAAAATAAGCACTAAACTTGTAAATGTAGAGAAAGTAAAAGCATGGATTAAGGCTATAATGAACAGAATTCATGCTGCAGAATATACACAAAAAATTTATGGTGCTGAAGACGCATTAACAGGGCAAACTGAAATCAAGTGAAATTACACAGATGAGCTGTAGTAATCCAAAGGAAATTGAAAGACATAGACACTACATCAAGGATATCCTCTTTATTAATAATAGGAATACCAGAGGCAATAGAAAAATCCAGCGATGTGGAAACTAATCAAGGAAATAATTAAAGAAAATTTTCCTGAACTAAAAGACAATCTTATCATGGATAAAGGACACACAAATAGAATTCAATTTAGGAGCTCATATGAACAACAACAACAAACCTCCAGATACTTAACAACTTCTATAACTTTAAGCATAACGTTTCATAAACTTGAAATATAATAAAGGCATACTATTTAGAAACAAAGTTGATAATAACTAATAAACCCTTTTTACTTCTCTCCTCCTCCTTTGGATTTGGAAGATTACTAGGAAGAAATGATATGCAATTAAAAGATATGATAACACAGACAAAAGTGAAATATCTGATGGATTCACTAATATTTACCCCATTTTTTAAAAAAATGACAACCTCTGATGGATTTATAATGTGATTCAAAAATATTAAAAAATAATTCTCATAACCTTTCTAATTTTATGTGGTACAAAAAAGATGGGTATTTACATTCTCAAGAAGTTTGGAGTCAGTAAACACACATTTATATGTATATGTATACATATAAATAGATAGAAAGATAGATAGAAAGTTTGGTTTTATGACGATCACTTCTGATAGACATGGCCATTTCCAGCAGTGAGATGAACCAAATCAGTTCCAATAGAGCAGTAATGAATTGAACCAGCTAAACCCAGTGAAAGAATTCTGGGAGATGACTATGAAACATTACATAGAATTTTCAATCCCTATATTTTTGTCCGCTTGCATTTTTGATTTCCTTCACAGGCTAATAGTACACTATTTCAAAGTCCAATTCTTTTTGTATAGCAAAACAACTGTTAGGACATGTATACTTATATTGTATTTAATTTATACTTTAACATATTTAACATGTATTGGTCAACCTGCCATCATGGGGAGGGGATGGAGGGAAGGAGGGGAAAAATTGGAACAAAAGGTTTGGCATTTGTCAATGCTGTAAAATTATCCATGCATATAATTTGTAAATAAAAAACTATTAAAAAAAAGAAAGTTTGATTTTAAGTTTGGCTTTTTGGGAAGTTGGGTTTTAATCTCTGAATATGACAAAAGACAACATTACCATTAAAACTGTAAGAATGTTTCTCACCACTATTGCAGCCAGATGTCACCGTTGAGGGCAGAGATTGGTCAAATAGGCCTTTTTCCTTCTTTGCAAAAGCAAGAGAAAAGACTTCACTCCAAGACCAGGGCTGATTCCTGCCATTGACCTAGCTTTGGAAGAAACCTTTTATTTGGCCCCTTCCCTCTTTTGCCTTACTTTCCCAGTTGTCTGAGCCTATTAGTTTTTCTGGTGTTCCTGAATTACAAATGAACTTGACTACAGAAAATAATAAAAGAAAACAGTTTTTAGTCAAAGGGCAATGGCTCTCAGCTCAATATAATTTCACATCTTTGCTTTTGGTGAGATGTTAATAATAAAAGCGATTAAATTTTAAATCTCTTCACAGTTCCTTAAGTTCTTAGATAGGAAAATCACTAACAGGTGATTGAAGATGAGAATTTCTGACCTGTTTAAATTCATAATATCCAACTAGTCAATGTCATCTTGTTGTATTGTATAAAAAGAATATTATATTCCCCATACACAATAAAGGCATCTATAAATATAAATGCAACTAACACTGATCTTATCACTGATATTAAGAATAGCTATCACCATACAGACTAAAGTTTGTAAAATGTTTTAAAATTTACTACATCATATCAATAAGGTAGTTGCTATTATTATCTCTCTTTTGCAGATAAGGAAACTAAACTATCCACTATAATTATAGTGTCTAAGAAGAAATAGAAAATAAATGTGTCTAGATATAGATGCCATCTCATCTGGTTTCTAAACAATAAGCCCTTAGAACTTGATTGTTTCTATCTTGTTATAGTACTTTTTTCTGATTTTAGAAAGAAATTACATTCCAATTTTGGACATTGAAGATATTTGTATATATTAGAATGTTTTTTTCTGGAATGAAATATTTATGCATACATTTCAAGCAAAGTAAAAAAAAATTAGTCAAATTCCTTCTAAAGATAACTTTTGGAGTTCTTTCATTATCATCTCCTGGGAAAGGAGAGTCAGTTTATTCACTTAACGTTCTAGTTAATTTCTCATTCAAAATCCCTACCCACCAACCCCTTACACTGCTGGCCTTAGCAGTGAAAATGTATTCAGAGTATTTCCAGTTTTTCTAATGTATTTGGAACACTTTTAGTTAGATAATAAATGCTTTTTAAATTAATTAATTTACTATTTTCAACATGTTTCCAGCTTATCTTTTTTTTTGTCATACAATTTTTATTATATCAAAATTTGATGGTGACTTTTGCTCCTTTCTTTTTATTTGGCTCTGGATCATAATGGTGATATTTACTAAACACCTCTCTTTGCCCTTTTAATGATAATTATATTTAATTCATCAAAGAATGTACTGTTTCAATGTCTCTGTCATATTTCAGTGATAATATAAAAAAGATGGGCCTTTATACTTTTGAGAAGTTTGGAGTCAGTAAAAGAGCTATTGTATTTTGCCCATTCACCTTCTTTTATTCTCTGAGTTCAGTTTAGTTATCTTTCCATTCATATGGTTTATTCATGATACATTGACTGAAATAATTGTCTTTATGTTTCTCATTTTTCCTAAACCATAGTTTTTTAAATGTTTCACTTCATCCTCATATTTCTGAACATACTATAGAAATTAACACAAATATAGTTAGTTTCAACGTAATGAGTCTTGTCAGTTTCTTAAAATTTCTCCAGCATTTTGTCTTCAGGAGGTGGCTATTGGTTAATAAGCTGTAATTATTTTCTGGTTATCTTTTTGTAAATATTTATCACTACTACAATAAAATACACCATTTTTTTCCACAATGGGATGTTTTGGAAATCTTCTGTGCATATAATAAATCCTATTTCAACATCTCCTCTTTGGGTCAAGCAAAATCATATCTATTAGTTAAATTCCCATGTACCTTTAATTGCCTTCTTCTGCCTTTTTTTTTTTAATAGCAAGACTATCACGATCTATATGATTCAGTGTTTTCAGCAATAAGTCTACTTGTTTTTTAGACAAGGATCTGAGACTCAGGATACTAATAGTTAAATTGACATCTGCTGATAGCCTAAAAATTGTGCAATGCTTAGAAAAATCTCTTCTACTTCCTTTCACTCTGCTACCATCATGGAAGAAATAATAGAAATCCACAGACATCTGAGGGTCATTTTAAAAGTTTTCTTTGTTTCATGGACTACAACATACAAATACATTTAATCATGTAGTCCTACTAGACATCTGCTTCTCTGTAATTTTAAAGTTGATTCCCAGTTAATTACCAATAAATCAACAAACTTGGTCTATTAGTTGGGCCATACTCTGGAAACATTTCTGGCATGTCAAAGTTTGTACTCTGCTGGCCTAATGTTCAAGAACTCAATCATGAAATTTCTGTGTTTGTTGTTATTTTTTCTATACTTTAAGACTCTTCTTTGTGAAAACTTCTGATTGCCTAGGAGGTATGATTTCAATGTGTTTCTGTTGCATTTAACAATTCCACATGAAGTTGATAACTTCTCTTCCTCTTCCTGTGCTTCAGGTTTGATGAAAAAGGAGATGTAGTTTCTTTTTCCATGAAGTATTCAAACTTATTATCAAATCTCTAGCCAAGCCAACAGTAATTATCCCACATGAGAACTCAGATACTTTTCTATAAAGCAAAAGAATAAAGTAATAGAAGTTAAAAGAGCATGAGCAGTAATGTGGAGGAGGAAAGATTCCTTTAGATAGGAAAAACAAAAACAAAAACAGAGGTTCATTTGGCTAACTACCAAGACAAAATTAATCTCTTTTCCTGGACTAACATTTTCCTTCTATGGAAGACATTCTCAACCACCTTAACAGAAAAAAAACAAACAAACAAATAAAAAAAACATAAAAATATAAAGTTACTTCATCTGTTACAGGCAAGGGAGAAGAAATACTTCCTCTGGTCAGTTTACAGATTTACTAAACAAAACTCTAGTTCTTGGAGGGATGAGAGTTCACTTCTAAGCTTCACTTCTAATTTCCATTATCAGTGACTGCAGCTCTTCCAGTAGCAGAGAAAGAGACATGAGAACTAGGACCCAGTGGTTTGGTGTTCTATTCTTCCTTCTATAGAGTGAAGAATCAGAATGGCTATTTCTTCTAGTTTCCTAATAGACCAACAGACTTGGTCTATTAATTGAGTCTTACTCTGGAAACATTCTTGTCATGAAAGTTTGCATGCTTCTGGCCCAATGTTCTTGAACACAAGAACATATATATCTCACACACACACTATATATATATATATATATATATATATATATATATATAATTATTAATTATAATATATAAAGATATGTTATTTTTTCTATACTTAAAAGCTCTTCTATTTTTTCACATCATTGCTCATGCTTTTTAAACTTCCATCATTTCATCCATTTGGTTTACAGAAAAAATTAACTAGTGAGTATGACTTCAGGGTTCCCCTGAAGCATTTAGAAATTGCACATAATGTTGATAACTCCTCTTCCTCTCTCTGTGCTTCAGGTTTGGTTTCACAAAGGATTCCAACTTATTTACCTAATGACTCAAAACACAATCCCACTACTCCATAGGTAATCATTCAACTTTTGTTTAAAGAGCTTTGATGGGAAGAATCAACATCCTAATGTAGTTCACTTTACTCTTGAATAGTTTTAATTGTTTGGGGAATTTTCTCCCTCTACAGGAAGCCAGGATTGATAAATATTACATGTGTATTTATACATATGAGTGTGCATGCTTCTTGAAGTCAGTCATTCTTTTATTCTATTATTCTCTCTAAGATTACTTCCAATTTATACTGAGTCTATTTAATTTGTATATATTTATTTGGATGTTAACTGCCCCATTATTTTGTAGTTCATTGCTGATATAGATCGTTTTATTTAGTTTTTTTTTTAATATTTACATCATTTAGCATTGTGTCTGGCTCATGGTGAGAGCCTAATAAAGATTTGTTGACATGACTGGTCTTTATGAGATCAGGATATTTAAAGATTTGTGCTTGTATGATGGTCTAATGTTTAGTGTTTAGAACCATGAAATTAGTAATGTTAAACAAAAAAAAAAGTAAATTTGGAGTGATAAGTATTGCCAATGATGCATAGATTATAAAATATATCCTTGAATATTCTATTTCTAATATTTGCAAACAACCAAATTAGAATAATCTAATTTAATCAAACATAGGAAATATCAATGCTGTAGTTTACAGTCATCATGTTTGGGCTTAAAAGTCTGAAAGATAGAATCTCAAAAGATTTAGTCAGTATTTAGATAATTGAGAGCCCAGAGTTAAAATAAATTGAAATAAAGGCCTAAAAATATATAGAAATCTCCATGTCAACATCAAAACATAAGTTTTAACCATAACGCCCATGAGTTGTCACAGAGATTCTTTTGCACATTTAATTTTCTTCTACAAGTTACTTTGAATTCTGTCTGAAATAAATATTGTATCTTTACTTTGGGGTCCTTGAGTGATTTGTTAATGAAGATTGCTGCACTGGTTGACACTTACAACATTATTTGATAATTGATTATCCCCAAATATCCTGAAGCTGAAATAAAAATAGCAATGGGTTACAAAGTCAGTTTTTCCCCCAATGAAACTTATGCCACAGGCTTAATTTTGCTATGTTAACTGAAGTTCATACTAGAGATGTAAAAATGATAATTTTGTGAGCTTTATCTATCTATCTATCTATAGATATATACATCTATATACATATATATAATACATGGGCATGTATGAAATATGTAATATTGCATGTACATACTAATTATAACTGTATATAGTATTTAGTTTACTAGTTTCAATAAGACAAATGATTGTTATATCAATTTATTATGTTCAAAATGTTGTCATGATCTGACAAATGAAGCATACTCATTATTGGTTTGTTTGTCTTTAAAATGTTTAAGAATACATGACTCTACAGAAAAAGAAGCTCTGTTTAGATAGTTCTAAGCAGTGACAAATTTCTAACGTTGTTAACTCATTTTGAGTTACTCTTAGATAAATAAGAACACCAGATCAAAACTATTGTTAGTTTTTATCAGCCCACCTATTCCATGAAAATTGTAGGTGCAAACAAACAAAAACTCAAGATCAAGTGTCAGATTTGAGGGAGAAATGATTTGAATTCAACCCATGTCAGATGCTTCTTGGACTAAAGCATTTCATCTATACTTAGATTTAATATAAGGTATGTAGCTAGGTTCAAATAATATGTGGAGGTCAGTGAGAGTAGTAATTTCTCTTATCCTGTAGTATTTACACAACAGGAATAGAACCAACTTAATGTACATTGAGGTTGCCTTATTTTCCTCCTTTTTAAAAAATATGATTCATTCCTTATTTATGATGTAATGTTCCTACTTTTAATATAAAGAGGAGCATTGTCACCTGTGTATATTTTAAATTTATTCTAGTTCAAAATGGCTACTTTAAAACTCATTACCCTAGGGATGCGGGAAAACTGGGAAAACATTGATGCATTGTTGGTGGAGTTGTGAACGAATCCAACCATTCTGGAGAATAGTTTGGAACTATGCTCAAAAACTTATCAAACTGTGCATACCCTTTGATCCAGCAGTGTTACTACTGGGATTATATCCCAAAGAGATTATAAAGAAGGGAAAGGGACCTGTATGTGCAAGAATGTTTGTGGCAGCCCTTTTTGTAGTGGCTAGAAAATGGAAACTGAATGGATGTCCATCAGTTGGAGAATGGCTGAATAAATTGTGGTATATGAAAAGTATGGAATATTACTGTTCTGTAAGAAATGACCAACAGGATGATTTCAGAAAGGCCTGGAGAGACTTACACGAACTGATGCTGAGTGAAATGAGCAGGACCAGGAGATCATTATATACTTCAACAACAATACTATTTGATGACCAGTTCTGATGGACCTGGCCATCCTCAGCAACGAGATCAACCAAATCATTTCCAGTGGAGCAGTAATGAACTGAACCAGCTATGCCCAGAGAAAGAACTCTGGGAGATGACTAAAAACCATTACATAGAATTCCCAATCCCTATATTTATGCCCACCTGCATTTTTGATTTCCTTCACAAGCTAACTGTACAATATTTCAGAGTCTGATTCTTTTTGTACAGCAAAATAACGTTTTGATCATGTATACATATTGTGTATCTAATTTATATTTTAACGTACTTAACATCTACTGGTCATCCTGCCATCTGAGGCAGGGGGTGGGGGGTAAGAGGTGAAAAATTGGAACAAGAGGTTTGGCAATTGTTAATGATGTAAAGTTACCCATGCATATATCCTGTAAATAAAAGGCTATTAAATAAAAAAAAAATTTTATCCTTACAACAACCCTGTAAGATAGAGGTTATTATTCTGTATCAACATTAATGTATATGAATAAATATATAAAATGATATGTGATCACATTATTTTATGTAGATTACTCTTATAATAAAGATCTAAGAAAAGCAAAAAAATAATAAATAAAAAATAAAAATGAAATTAAAAAAAATAAATAAAACTCATTACCCAATCAGTTTGTATCAAATTATTCAAAATATTCACAAAGTTAAAACAAAACTTTTTATACAAAAACTCTAGAATTCATTGCATAAGTATTGATAAGAAGAAAAGCAAAGGTAATTTGTAATTAGGTAATGATATGTAACTTAGGAATTCATGACACTGTCACTAAGCTGCTGAATCAGGTAATCACTGTGGTATTGCAAAGACAATAGACTTTCTTTTGCAATTACCATCATTTTCTCAAGTTTCTGATTATTTGCAAAACAATAAACATTTGGGCAGAAGTTAATTGTTCCTGTTCAAACATTTGACATATTCTTCATTATTTTTAGTGGATGTGAGCCTTTTACTAAGCTACAGTTATAATTAAGACTGATGAAATCATTATACTTGTAAACATTCAGTTTGTCCAAATAGAATTTGGCAACAATTTAAAGGTCTTCTGTCAGGTCCATTCAATGTTTAATTATTTATTGTTGATGCTGAAATCCTGCATGACTGTTATCATCTGTCACTATTCTCTACTGGAGGTAAGTTGACTAATTTTATTTATGTTGTAGGTAGCTCCAAGAAGCTTCTATTTAAATGGATGATTAAAAAAAATATCTTTTAAAAATCTTTCATTGTTTCATGCCAATGGGCATTTTTCTGCAATGGATACTAATCTTATGAGATATATTTTTGTCATCATGCTCACACACATAAATGGTACATATTTTTATGTTTTTTTTCTGTTAATATGGAATTTATAGCAGAATGCATTAGTATCGATACATGATGCCAAAATGGAATACTTTAATTTAATTTTAGGCCTAAAATTAATAAAATGCAATGATTGTAACAATAAAGAGCTTTATTTTCATGAATTCATTGATAAAGCTGTGGAACAAATAATATCATTTTTTTTTATCTGCCTGTATTGTTGGAAAATGACAAAATACTTTCATATGAAGATGTTATAAAATGGTTTCATATATGGTCCAACTTTGAGTTTTTCTCTTATTTTCTCAGGCACCAGGCCTCCATACTACTTCCTAATCATCTCTTCCATATAACCTATTTAGCTCATCTTCCTCCTACCACAACACTAGATTTTCCCCCTGAGACTCTGGACTCTGACAGGTAAATTTACTCCTCTCTTCTCCCCAACATCTTCAGAGACCAAGCTCCACATATTTTCCTAGCTCTCTTCTCACAGTGTCATCACAGAATAAAGGAATTCTCCTCTTTCCTTTTTATGAATTGTTTTAACAAATTTATCTACCTAACTCTCTATCTCTATCTATCACTATTGATTCTAATCTATTTTAATCACAGATATTTGCATACCTTTTGACAAAATATTTATTAATTCATACTTTGATAGATGGGTGGTTTAATAACATGATGTAAATACGTGCATTTCGATGAATCTCTTTATAAATCCTCCACATATTAGAGTTCCACCTGTCACTCTTTTGATAACTTGGAAATATCAATGTCTCATGTGAGCTATAAATCTCTTTTCTTTCTCTCTTCAGATTGTTTAATCTACTTTGCAGTTCTATAGGTCTTCTAAGATGTCTTTTAAATAATTTTTGGAGTTCATTACATTATTATCAGTACATATATAGCATAGTCTGCTCCTATTTTTTCAATCTTCTTACATCACTTCTTGATTCATACTCTTTAATTCAGGGACAGTTGTTTCTACAAATAAGGCACTCAGTCTCTAGGCGCTATGTGTTCTCTCTGTTATCCCTCATTCCTATAATACTTTCTCTCCTCCATTGACTGCTGATATTACAGCTCTCTCTTCTCATCTTCATCTTTTAAAATGTCTAGTTTGCTTTAATAATCGACTCAAACTCCCCTTTCTACATAGAGTTTTTCCTGATACTATCCTTACTAGCACCTTTGCTAGTCACTTAGTGCAAAATCACTTAGCATTTCTTTTAAAAACATTTCATCTTTGTAAATCCAGTACCTGACCTAGTGTCTTCCACATAGTAGGTTCTTAATATTTGCTTATTAATGAGTTGTCAATTAGAGACCATTGCTAGCATAATTTCTGTGTTCTTTTAGTCTGTTTTATGGGGTACTATTTCACATGAATAAAGCATTTAAGTAAAAACAACAAAACTTTGGGAGATTTCTCATTTTTCTGAATTTGTTGCACCTTCATGCCACGATTAAAAATCAAATATATTTTTGTAAGTAAAAAAATAAAAAAAATATGAGTAGATTGTAAAATTTCTTAAAGATGCATTCAAGAGTCACCTCATTTGTTTAAAAAATACCTGTCACTTTTAGGGACTTGAAGTCTTTATTATGAGGTGTTTGCATACATATTTTTGAAGAAAAAATAGCATAAAATAATCCCAAATAAAATTGAAACTAGAAAATGCATGGGAAAGTGATAATTACATTTCTTTTACATTTAAAATAATATATTTGATTAAAAAAATAAATAATGATTTAATTTTCAGACTATCACAATTATTACAATTTCTAACTTTAATTTTTCTATTTATCTGATAAGATGCTCATTGTGCAGTTATATGCTAGAAGTACAAACACATTAATTCAAAACGTTAAAAGAAAGCTGTCATCTGGGTAATTGAAATCAATAAATCCAGATGTTTTATAGCCATAAGTAAATACTAATGTTTATAAAAACAGAGGCCTTGTCACATTCCATACAATGTTATTTTGAATTTATATCATTATAATATTTAACCCCCCATAATAATATACCTGACAATATAATATCAAGCTGCCATATTTGCAGTCATATATTTTAATATTCTTCCTATGAAAATTATCTATGTAATATCGTTTACCTAATTTATATTTTAATATAATTATTTATTGACATTAAGTTTTGAATCAAAAAAGTTAATATAGCTGTTTTTCTTAATCCAGTTAATATTTTATCTTTCCTCAATTATATGTAATTTTTAATATTATGGTTTTATTTTTTTAATTTTGAAGTCCAAATAGTTTTCCTACTTTCATTCCTATTTTATGGAAAATGCAAGGAATCTGATTTAGATTATACATGAACAGACATGCAAAACATTTTCTTATTAGTTACATATTAATGTAAAAGAAAAAAAGACCAAAAATAAAGAAAAAGAAAAAGAAAGCAAGCAAGCAGAAGTATGATTCAATGTGCACCCAGACTTCACTCTGGAGGTAGATAGCATTATTCATCACAAGTCCTTGTTTTGGATCTTTTTTTTTTTTCTTAGAATAACTGTTACTCCCACTCCCACTTAATCATTGTACACTATTGATATTATTATATACAGTGTTTTCTGTGTTCTGCTTATTTCATTTTGCATTTTTCATGGAAGTCTTTCTAGTTTTCCAAGATCATCCTTACAGCACAACAGCATTTCTTATATTAAAATAATATATATCACCACAGTAATTGTTTCCCAGTCAATAGGTTTGCTTTCAATGTCCAACTCTTTGCTATCACTATAAGAGCTGGTATGCTCTTTCCCTTTTTTGTTTTAATCTCATGGTAACCTAGTAGTACTGGATCAAAAGACGTACATGATTTTGTAGCTTTTTGGGGCATAGTTCCATCTTGCTCTTCATAATGGTTTATTCAGTTCACAATTCCACTGGCATTATATTAGTGTCTCAATTTTGTCACATCTCTTCTATTAGTCACTTTCATTTTCTGTCATATTAGCCAATCTGATAGGTGTGAGATGCTACCTAAGAGTTGTTTTAGTTAGCATTTCTCTAATCAACAGTAATTTGCAGCATTTTTTTGATATAATCATACATATCTTTGATGACTTCATTGGAAAACTACCTGTTCCTGGCTTATTACCATTTATTGAAAAGTGTCTCTTTTTATAAAATAAATTTGAAAAAAATTCTCTGAGTATTTGCGAGATTAGACCTTTATCAGAGAAACTTGTTGTAATTTTTTTTCCAGTTATAATTACTGAATGTTGTTTCTTATCCTATTTCTATACCCAACTGAGTATATATGCTATTTCCTCTTAAAGCCAGTTCTGATGAGAATAAGATTTAAATACTTACCTCCCATCACCCTCATTACTCTTCCATTGCAAAAAAAATTTTTGTCCTCTCATTATAGATAATTCATGCCATTCTTCCTGTCCCTTTCCCCCTTTTCCAGTGTTTCTTGCCAATTTTTTAAAAATATATATCATACCATCATATTCAGTTCACACCCATGTTCTCTGTCTGTTACTTTTAACTGCCTAATAATGAGAAAAATTCTGAGCAATAACAGATATTATCTAATCACATGGTAATGTAAACAGTTTAACATAATTGAATCCTTTTTTATTTCTAATATCTCTTGAATTTTTGAAATTTTTGAAATTTGGTGATAATGTTTCTGGAAGTTTCATTTTGGGATATTTTTTTCAAAAAACAATCTGATTGATTCATTTAATTTCTATTTTATTCTCTGGCTCTAGAATATTAGAACAATTTTCCTTTAGAATTTCTTGAAAACTAATGTGTAGGCTCTTTTTTATTACTTAGATTTCAAGTAGTCTATTAATAATTTTTAAAGTATTTTTCTTCTGTTTTCCCAGTCAGTTGTTTGTTTTTTCCAATAAGACATTTCACATTTTCTTCTATTTTTTTCATTCTTTGTTTTATTGTTTCTTGTTGTCTCATGAAGTTATAAGTTTCAAGCCATCCAAATTTAATATTTTTATGAATTATTTTCTTCAATTTTTGTGTTCCTTTTACATTTTGGTCTATTTTTTAAAGATATTTTGTACCTCCTTTAACAACCTGTTTTTTTTTTTTTTTTCTGATTTTTCTTACATTACTTTTATTTCCTCCCGCCCACTCCTACCTCCACATTTCCTTTACCTCTCTTATTTGATTTTTAAATTATTTTTGAACTCTTTCAGGGATTCTTTTTTTTTTTTAAGGTCTCAGAACAATTTTCATTTTTCTTTAAGGCTTTGGACGTAACACTTTTGCCTTTATTGTGTCCTTCTGAGTTTGTGTTTTGATCTTCCTTGTCATTATAGTAAGTTCCAATGTCACATTCTTTTCTTTTCCTTTTTTTGCTGTTTAATAATTTTCCAGCTTATTTCTTGAATTTTAGCTCTATGTTAAAGTGAAGTTTTGCTCCCTGTATGGAGGGGGCACTGTTCCAAACTTAAAGCTTTTCTTGCCACTGCTTTGAGATATAGTTCAGGGGGACCATGGCATTTATTTCCATTCTTCCAACATGATGTAATCCAAGGACAGGTAACATGATTGCTCTTCTGGTCTGTGTTGTAGTCTGTGAGGATTCACAACTAATTTTTTCTATGCTGAAACTTTGACCCTGTTCTTGTTCTTCTGTTGCCATAGTGCTCTTCATTGCTTTGAGTTCCAGAATCTATATATGGGCAATTCTATAGTACCAGCAGAGACCTCTGTAATATTCTTCTGACCAATTAACATACCCCTTTAATATCTATGCACTGAGAGTTAAAGAGACTGCTGTTGTTAATTCATTAACCCCCAAGGCCTGTTGCTGGTTTGCTTGTGCCTGGCTTGTTGCAACAATTGTTCTTATAAACCTAATAAGTTATCTTGGATTAGAAAGTCATTTTATCTCTTTTGTGTGGTTTCTGCTTCTCCAATTCATTTTGAGGTATTATTTAAAATTGTTTGGAAGGGGATTTTAGAGACATCAAGAAAACCTTTGATCTCTCTGCCATTTTGTCTTATTCCCCTATATAGTTCTTTAGAAGAGAAATATAATGAAAGTGAATGATATTTATAATGTTGATATCCTAAAATCTGCATTTTTGATATGCTGGCATTTAAATTTCTGAGCCACTGTTTGCTCGTGTGAAAAGAAGATAACTAATATGTTGTTGACCTAGAGAAATTATTTTACGAAAAGTCTTATTTACCTTAAAGTGTTTTATGATCTACAGGCACTTTATAGGGACTAAATCTTTGATTTCATTAGAAGATTGAAATCTGAGGTGAGAATACTCATTTTGCCAATATAGGTCAGTATCTTCTTTGCAACTTGTACTCTTAGAAATTTTAATAATATACTATGTATAAGTATTATTACTACAAGAAGATTTTTTAAAAGGGATTTATTTTTCTATTTTTTACTTGGCTTAAAAATTAATGTTATTTAATTATAATAATTATGATTGGCCACGGAAAAGAGCTGGGAAAACAAATTTATATCCTATATTGGTTAGGTTTGGGATTATAACTATGGAATGTAGCATATGTTGTCAGTTGCAGTCAATGTATATTTTGTTCAACTGTTTTCATTTTTTAGATCTTAATGAGCATAAAAGTTCTTTTTATTTTACATTTTATTTCTGGTTAATATTTCCAATTATATTTATAAACATATTAAATTCATTTAAATTTTTTCCGTTTTTTTAATATCTTTCTTCTATTTTTCCTTCACACATCAAGAATGCAAGCAATATATCAATTATACATATGAAACCATGCAAAACATATTTACATATTAGCTACATCATTGATACACACACATTAAAAACAAATATAAAAATGAAATAAAATGAAAAAAATGAATAAATGAATTAATTAATTCATTGTCAGATGAAATATTCTTTCCTCCCCACTTACTCAAATCTTCCAGATTTTGAACTAACTCCCTCATTTAATGTAGCTCCCCAAGTGTGTCATTAAGTTCTTCAACCTGTATGGACACATTCTAAGCAACATCACATCTATCAATCAACACTTTTTTCATTCTGAAATTTAAAAATTTGGACTAATTAGTGGACATTTATTTTCAATTAACAATAATAGGACATACTATTTTATCTTAAAAACAAGGTGGATTAATTTCATTGTTTTATTCAATTAAACCCCATCCTTACATATCAATAAAATTATTTTTTCTCCAAAAAAAGAACTTTCTTTTCTATTTCAACTGTATTTCTCATTAATTCCTGAAAACATTCTCAATTTTCCTTTGCTTACCTACTTGGCTCATAACTGGTCCAAGGTAAAATAAGAACTAAAAATTGAATTTCTAATTGAGTTCTCCTAATTTTTCTATTTGTGTGTAAGAGGAAGTCAGGACAGAATATGTGGATTTATGTAAATTAAAAAATTAACAAGGATGGCAAGCAGTTGATCTGTCTTTGGTACTTGCCAACAAGCGAAGCAAGTAGTGTACAACTTATTATTTGTTACTACCATGAGTTGATCTTAAGCATTCAGCTTCTTTTAGTTGCAGTTTTAATGCTTCATGCTAAGGATATAACAATATTTGATGAGATTTGTCCTTCTTTTGACCTGAACTGCTGCCCAACACTAGGATGCCATGAATTCCTGTGGCTTCACTGGTTCTGATATTGAGCAAGTTCTAATTATGTTATTTCTAATGAAGTGCTGCTGCTGCTTTTAATAACTGATCTCTGACCCAAATTTCCTTTTGTAAGCACATAGGCAAAATGGCTTATGGCCAAATCACTATTACTAACATAGTTTGACTTATAAGAAATTGCTCATTTAAAAATGATATAAGTCCAGAATAAAAAGTGCTGGGGAAGTTTCCTAAATCATATTTTACTTAGCTATTTCATAAATGTAAGTGGTACAGTATTATTCATCATATTCCTATGTAGTTGTAAGAATTTTAAAACATTAGCTAAAAGTACCTTTTTGTATTGAAAATATTACTAAGAATAGAATCAGTGGTATTGCAATTCTATCACTGACACTATCACCAATTTGCTAGTGTGACCTTGGGAAAGCCACTTAATTTCTATAAAGTTGACTTTATCTGCAAATTACTGTGAATTGAAGTAGTACCATGTTAGTCTTTCTTCCCTAGAAACTTATGATATAATTTGGGAAGCAAAGATTTGTAACAACCAGTTATATAATAACAGTTATATTTTGTACATATGCCATATGCCAACATGAATGATTCATTAGAAATAGATCCTAGAATTTTAGAGAAGGAAGAATGAAATCAATAAAATCTAGAATAAAGTACATGCAGGCTTGAACATCATTGTCAAAATTTTGTGGCTGAGAATGTTTTGTGGCTTGAAATGTGTTATTTTCTTTATTAATCAGTATGGTTGAATACTAACAAGTATTACCTAGGAAATCTTTTTAGAAATTTAGAAAAAATGTAGTGTTCTTATTTTGTTCTCTCTCAATTTAGTGACTATTTTTGATATCTCTCATGGAATTAAGAATTGCTGGTAAGATTAAACACCTAGGTTCTAGAATCAACATAAACATTAATTACCTTTATATGCTCTGGAGAAATGCATTTTCCACTATGCTGAAAGTAATGCTAGCACAGAATCCAAGTTGTAGAATAAATTCTTTTGGATTCTGAGATGTGCAATGTGATTCTGTTTTGTAATAAATTCTGGGACATTATAGGTCTTTCTGGCAAAGAACTGATAGTAATCAAAAGTCTGGCCTAACTACGCAGGAGGGAAAAATCAGTTGTTTGAAGAATATGTATTTTGAAAGATAAAACATGCAATTAGGAAATTTATACTTATTGAACCACTAAGATTGACATATTTATATCAATATAATTTTACATTTATCTATCTGTCTCTTTATTAATTCATGGACAATTCAAGTAAACAGTGGCTTGCTTGTCAATATTCTCCTAATTCTATTGATAGTGTTGTATATCTGTGAATTATGGGAAATATTATTTTTCTAAAATATTAAACAATATTAGAGGTTAATGAATAGATGCATATTGTATATGAAAATTCTGCAATATTGGATAAATAAGGAACTTCAAAGAAGAAACAACTAAAGGATAAGAAAAATTTGTGAAAATTGAATGTACTACTAGTGTGGTGTGAGGTATAATTAATAGAAAGCCAGTGTGCTCCACTATCATTCTTATGATTGCAGGACAAAATCTGAAAGATCCTCATAACATTGCATAGGTGTTGTATGAACTTATGGAAGGATATAGACATTTACCTTATGTGATATTTAGGATTAGATTAAAAAGATAATTTTCCCATCAATGATATTCTTAATCAATTTAAGAATTTTGTTGTTTTGTTTTTTGTTGTGGTTTGTTGTTTTGTTAGTGACCAACGATAAAAGATTGTCATTAGATAGGTTCTCATATACTAAGGGAGAATATACTAAAGTCATAATTGTGAATTTGCAGCACTACTGTGTTACTTAATTCTAAGTAATTATGTGGGATCAGTAAGGGATGATTGGAGGAGTGTCAAAACAAGGATTATAAGACTTTTAAATACTTCAGTGTTCCTCTTTAATAATGGAAGAGAATAAACACAAAATACCATAAAGCATTGCTTGTTTATATATTTATAATTATATATTCATAACTGATTTCCTTTCTTCAAACTCTTTTATCTTCCTTTGGAATTCCACAATTTTTAGAAACAGTCTGATAGCTTTATTAATTTTACTCTCATGCATTCTTTTAGGTATTTGTTTCACTTGAATAAGGTTTCTCATTTCTCACTTTTGAAACCTGTTTACTAGCAATGAATATATGAATTTTATTTAATTAGCTGCAGTTCCTTTATTTTATAATCCAGTCTAATAGGATGATCAATATGTAGCCTTCTAGATGATTGTGCAGTTTATATATCTGATAATTAACACTTAATGGATGTCTGTATTTAGAACAATTAAAATAGGCTGCTTCCTTCTCCTTTGTTTGTTTTATTACCTTGCCATAAAATGTGAAAAATATTATTATAGTCAAGATGTTATTGCCATACAAATATAATGAATAGTAAATTAAAAAGGTCACAGAAAAGTTCAGGTCAATAGCATTGTGTCCATGTTATACCATTTCCCTTAATTATCATGAGAGGTTCTCTATTTTTTTTTTTAATATCCCATATTATCTCTTTACTTTTATTTTGGTAGACACAATAAAAAACTGTTAGTGTGCATATTCCAGTTAATTCCATTATCCCTTGAGGTCCAACTGGAGAAATTTAATACAGAAAACATGGAATAGAGGGTTTTTTAGTTTTATCTAACATAGAAAGAGATTGATTTCCAGCCCTGAGAAAATTTAACTGCAAGTTGATATAAAAATTTTTTAAAATTTAATTTTTTCCATAGGCATATTAGAGTTCAAATGTCTATTTGGACATTAACTAACTATGTGGCTCTGAACAAGATATTTAACCTTTATCAGTCTCATTTTCTTCATCTCTAAAATGGAACTAATAATAAAACCTACTTCACAGAGCTGATGAGAGGATCAGAAGAGATAATACATTAAGGCCTTGCCAACTTTGAAGAAGCATATAAATTCTAGTTGATAACTTTCTTTTGTTAATATTCTTCTCTTTACTATTATTAATTCTGAAATTAAATAACAAAGATCTTTTCTATATACATATCAGAACATGAAAAAATATTTTAATCAAACCACGAATCTGCATTTTATAACACTTTAATAAATTCTATGGTTTCTTTGCTTGTTTGTCATTCCTTCTGTACTTTCCTTGATTCTTTTATGTGCAAAACACACACACACATTTATAAGTACATAAATATTTTCTTTATCCTTTATTTTTTGAAATCATTTGCTAACATTTCTCTACAACCAGTCTTCCCAATTAAAAACTGAGGTGGGAGGAGCAAAACAGAGCAAATACCAAAAAACTATATCCTTTAACAAATAAATGTAGTTATGCAAAACAATTCCAAATAATGATCATGTCCAAAACTTTTTTCAACGTTTTGAACCTTTAGTCAGTATCTCTTTTCAGGAAATAGATAAAATACTTTGCTATAAGTTCATCTAGGTTCATAATTGTTCACTGGATTTATCAAATCTCTTAATTTTTCAGAGTACTTTTTCTTATTTGGTTTCCACAGTTATGAAAATTTAATTTGAGAAACAAAACAAATTAGAAAATTGACACTCACAAATACATCAAAGAATAATCAAGGGTGAAGGTTATTGCCCCCAAAACATATAAGAATGGAAGTTTCTTGGGAGATAGGGACTGGTTATGTAATGAGAGGTGAAGTTAGGATTAGAATAAAGGAAATCTGCAAGTTTTTGTGCAATCCACTCAATCCCTGGCTACTGCTTCCTGAGTGTGGACTCGTCCCTTTCTCAAGAAAAAGAATAAAGACCTTTTCTGATCTCTAACTCAGTCTCTGAACTTTTGATTCTGGTGGCCATTGTCCCACGCAATTTTATATGCTGTATGAATTATTCCTATTCTGTTCTTTTCACTGCATCAGTTTATGCTACTCAGGATTTCTTATGTCACAATAATAGTCCGTTTATATACTGCTCACCTAACACATTTGGTCATTCCCCAATTGTACATAACTTATAGTCTAATTCTTTTATTTTCTTCTTTCTTTTTTTTTTTTTATTTCTTTCTAGTATAGAATGTTTATTTTGTTTCTCTGTTCTCTAATACCATCCTTCTTTTAAATGATTCCCTCCTTAATGTATCTGTTATGTTTGATGTATTTTTACATCTGAGTGTATATGGGCTTTTATTTTCAATCTCCTTTGTCCAACTTAAGATCAGCATAAGTTATTTATTCCCTATATTACCCATTCATTGCTCTGCTTTTATACTTTTCTCTTGTCATTGTTGTTCAGTCATTCAATTGTATTTGAGTCTTTGTGATCCCATGAACCTGGCAAAAATACTGGAGTACTTTGCCATTTCCTTCTCCAGCATATCTCTATTTTATAGAAAAGGGACTGAGGCAAAAAGAAATCAAGTGACTTGCCAGATCTCACAGCTAATAAGTGCTTGAGACCAAATGTGATCTTGGATCTCCTAACTTTAGGTCAGTGTTCTATTCCTGGTACTACTTAGTTACATACATTTAGGCAAACTTCTTTTTACACACTTTAATTATATTTAATAGTAAATCCCACTTCCTTCTTTTTCCTTTTTTTGCTTGCACATTCTTTTTTACTTTCACTTCTCTTCCTTTCATAAAATCATTAGACCAGAATTGTTCCCCACTAAGATCTCCCTTTTTCTTATTAATTCCCTTCAGTATCTTTGAAGACATTCTAGTTCTAAAGAGACAAAATTCCTTTTCCCTTATGAGAAAGGTAAACGTGCATCATCATACAACCATTCTTTGCTTAAACTTTTTCTAGGTTTTTCCTCATATTTCAAAGTTCTTACTTATCTCTAGTCTTTGTATCAGAAATCATCTATTTCTTTAAATGACAAATGTATTTCTGTCCTAAATGTTCATATTCCATTTTGCAAGGTAAGTAACTCTTGTCATTTTTGGCCTTTTCACATATTGTTTTCCAAGATTTATTATTTATATTCGAAGTATCCTGGTCTTTTTTTTTTTTGATGTAGTCTAGTGTTCCTTGGTACTTCAGCTCTTTTCTAAGTTCTTTTAGTATTTTTGTTTGGTTATGAAAGTTCTAGATTTTATCTGTCATTTCATGAATTATTCTTTTTGTGATTTCTTTCTGGAGATGATTGAAATGATCTTCATTTTCCACCTCTAGTTCACAGAAATTTGCTTTATTCCACTTAATATTTATTGAAATATAAAATCCAAAAATCATTTAATCATGATTTTCACAGTGTATAATTATCATTAATTTTTGAAGAGTTTTCCCCTTTAGGTTTTTTTATATTAAATGTCTATATTTTCTTCTATTTTAATATTTTGATTTGGTTTTAATTTCTTATTGCCAAGGAATAACCAATTGCTGGTTGATTTATTCTAATATTCAGATATAGTTTATTAGGCAAGGATTACTACTTTTTAATCTAAACTATTATTTTTTCAATTCTTTTCTCCAAAATCCATCTCCAAACTTCATTAAAAAAACAAACAAACAAAAAACTCCTGCTTCATTTCTTCTAGGTATTCATGTAGTCCTCCTCTCTCTCTCTCTCTCTCTCTCTCTCTCTCTCTGTATTTCTTTCTCTCTCTTTCTCTGTCTCTGTCTCTGTCTCTATGTTTTTCTCTCTCTGTGTTATATATACACATATGTATACATACACATCTATATAATAATCTATATTTTCTCTCTGATTTACACTTCAGTTGTTACAGAAGTTTTATGCCTTCTAAGTTGGATTTTTAATAACTTCTGGAAATGACATCATTTTTTATGCTGATTTGTTTCTTCTTATGTATGTTTATATATTGCTACAGATTTTGAATGGGCTTTAAACCAAGGCTTCTCCCTGCACTGAGTTACTTAGTTTTCTTCATTGACCTACCATCTCAAAGTTAGGACTCTCTGGATCTTTAAAGTGAAGAGTGGTGTATCTCCCAGGCATCTATTGTACTTCTGGACAGAATGCTAGGGACCTCAGAGTACTTTGATTCCTGGACCGTCTTGTTCCTAACTCTGCAAATTATGTTGGTTGCTGCTGCTTTTGGTAACTTCTAAGTTTCCCACAATGGAGCTTTCTAACCACTCCAGAATTTCCCCAGAAAATTTGTGATTCTATTACCTCAAGTATAGAAGTTTATAAGTGTACAAATATTTTCCTGGCTCTGGTACTAGAGTCAAGGTTGGGTTATGTGGGGTTTTTTTCATCCTTATTGCTAATGTAATGGTAATTACATACCAGTAATGGCTGGTACTGGCACCTTTCCAACTCTCTGGAGACTTACAGATGACTTTATATTTTTATACACTTGTGGAATGAAAGAAGTCACTTAATCTAGCTTCCTTTTGAATTTCCTGATCATTTATCAGTTCTGTGTGAATTTCAGCTTTTAAGTAGGATAAGCATATTGAAGTCAGCAATTTACCTCAATTTTGGGGAAACATTTTTCTTGAAATCAACTGAAATATAAAGAGAAAATGTTGTGACTGCAATGAACAACATTATGCAGTTTTTATTTTTGTAAAATTGTTTTGTTTAAATAGCTTTATTTCTCTAAAATAAAGAGAATTGGTCTATCAAGTTAGAAATAAAAATCACTAATCAAGAGAACTTAAATTTTTGCATCTAACTTTCAACACAGAATATTTTTGTTAAATATAAAATACACATGAAGAGCTACTGATAGCCTATAACATGTGGTAAGCCTTTTTGCAAGCTACTAAGTTGTTATTTCAATATTAAAAGGTGTTTCATTAAACTGTAATGGAAATGAAGATTAAAATATGCTCTTTGAAATTTTCCATTCTCTTTGCAAATTAGATTCTGATGTTTGACTTCCTTATTATAATAACTTACAATTATATAGTGCTATTCAAAGCATTTTAAAAAACAGTTTTGCAAGAAAGAAAATGGATTATTAAAATTAGAAGATCCCATAGGGATAATTTAATATTGCTTCTCCCCTCCCCACCCAATGTTCATTTTCTTGGTGAAGCAATTGAGGTTTGTAGAAACTAAGCTATTTTTTCAAGATGCTGTATCTAGTAAGAAATTCTAGTGTTAGAGCCTTCACTTTATTCTCAAGTCCTGGAATCTTTCCATTTGATAATTTTTCTTCTCTATTACAATGTTATTTTGAGCCATATAGAGAGATGGTGCTAATGAAAGGGAAAAAAATCAGCATCACAAAAGAATAGAAAAAAAGGAAAAATATATTTCTTATATTTGCTGGTGGCCCATCATGTTTCTTTGTTAACTTCATGGTAATAAGGGGAGCCAGGAAACTCTTTCTCTTTCCCTCTCTCTGACTTTGGGGAGAACACAAAGCTCTTCCTTGAGAGACCCACACTAGGGAATCAAGATAAAGTCATAAAGTGGTTTTCATTCTGTTATTTGGGTGGGACAGGTTGAGTCCAGGACCACTCCTAATGACATTGAGCTGAAAATTAGCCCAGAGACACTCATTCAATTCCAAGATTTTTTATTCTGATTCTATATCAAACTGCTCCCAGCTCCCACTAAGAGCTGCTCATAAAACAAGTTTCCCTCAACCCATATCTTTGCAGGACCTAACATGCCATGCCAAGGAACTTCTCTTTCCTCTTGGCATAAGCTGCAACCTTCTTCCCACATTGCTCCCTCTTTATCCCTTTCTCTCCTATTTCCCTAACAGGACTATACCCTCTTTATTTTCCTTCTGGGATTTCTCTGCTAGAAACTTTATATCCCTCTGCCAGGACCTTGCCACCAGGGAATTCAGTCTTTCTATTCATGTATAGCAAAGGCTGACTTCCCAATGCCAATAATAAACTTCTTTTTGCTAGTCTAGCTTTTTGGGTTCATAAATTCCTTTATGAAGGACCTCTGCAGCAACCAAAGGGGTTCCTACAACTCCTTGTCCTGTGCGGAACCTCATCATTTGGGAACACAACTCTGAACCTCTTCCTTTGGTTCTCTGACTGGGAATCGAGGGGAGCTGAACCTCTTCAATGGGAAGGATTATGTAGTTTTGAAACTACTTTTATCCAAGATCTATGCTGTCAGGTTCTTTTTATGAAAGATTTATTTCTATTGGATTATTTGATCTATGGGTACCAATTTTACTTTCAAGTAAACATTACTTTTGTACTGTTTGCCCTTTTTCATTGTTGAGTATAATTCTATCCTCACTATCCTTAGAAGCAGAAACTGCAGATGATCATTTCAACATTAATCTCACTCTTATTACTGAATACATCATTCCCTTCTCATTTACTCTTGTTTAGTCTGCCTTCCTCTCTGGTAACAAATAAATGAGTCCAATGCATGAACCTTAGTCAAAATATTAAGTGGCAGTGAAGGATCTCTGGATTTTAAGTGCTTTATTCTCTCTGGAAATAATGCCAACATGTTTGTCTGAATGGCATTTGGGCAAACTTCCTTTCACTCAATATTAATTGTTATTGGGGAAAGCAATCTCATTCCCCCTCTGCTTAAAGCTATTTATGGAAGTTTCCACCTACTCATTAATAAAAATCTCTCCCACTTTAGTAATATAGAATGGACACAACATATATATTAAGTTTGACTACATTAAGTCTCATATATCACCATTCATTTTTCACATTTTCCACAAGAGAAATATTTTCTCTAAGTGAACTAATCATTCACCAAATACTAAGGTAATTGAGATCCTTTATTTTTTTTAACTAAAATGAAAAGTCCAAAAGACCTCACTTTACTGAGTTTTTCACATACATATTAAGATGGTATAAATGGAAAAATCATGAATACATATTATGGTATTAATAAAACACGCTGCACAAGACACCATACTAAGACACTGGATAACGCAAATATAAACAAGCAAGGCAACCCTTTCCTCAAGAAGCTTAAATTCTAATAGGAGAACATAATGCATGAAGGAACACAGAAAAAGGTGGAGGAACAAATATAATGGTCATAGTATGGGGAGACCTGAGAAATGGTTTGGAATCCCAGGGCAAAGTGAGATCAGAACTAAGAGATTTAGCTTTACCAGAGTCCAAGGCTCTGATAAAAAAGAAATGAAGGTGACTAATTGCTAAAGACCAAACAACTTGGTTGTTCTAATCTTTGAAATAAGGAGTCATTGTTAAACACAATTCACATTAGACAAAGACTCATTATAGTTCAATGGCTAGCATTCCCTTATTCTTAAGATTCACTCTACCTAACAATGAAAAGTTTCTTATAAATTTCTATTAATAGATTTTCTTATTAGATATAATGAATAACATTTTAGGGAAATGGCATTGACTTAAGCTTTGTGGAAATGTCAAGTGAAATTTTATCTGTGAGTCACAACATAATAAAAAAATTAGCTTTCTTTTAAAAAATAGAGAAAAGTAAAAGAAGCAGAGAACAGCACTTAGAATTAGGAAGAAGTGGGCTCAAGGACTGAGCCCTTATCAAGGTGCCAACCTACAGTCCCTATCCCTCTCCTTTTCCTTTGATATATCTTAAGAAGAAATTTGGCATTCTTTCCCTGATATCTTAAGTTACTATCGATGAAAAAATGAATTAGGATCTAAAAACAGTGTAAAGCAGATTTTTATGGTATTTTTTGTTTGCACTTAATAATATTTTATTTTTTCCCATTATATGTAAAGATAGTTTCCAACATTTATTTCTGTTTCATTTTGAATTCCAATTTTTTCTACCTTTCTTCCTTCTCTCCCTCATCTTCAGGATAGCAAGCAATGTAAAATAGGTTATACCTGAATAATTATATTAAGCATATTTCCATATTAGTCATGATTTGGAAGAAGAATCAGAAGAATAGGGTAAAATCATGAGAAAACATCTGCATTTAGACTCCATCATTTTCTTATCTGTTGTGGATAGCATTTTCTATCTTGAGTCTTTTGAATTTTTTTGGAATTTTCTTGAATCATTGTATTGCTGAGAAGAGCTGTCTATTATAGTTGATAATCACACAACACTATTTACTGTTATGGTGTATATTGCTCTCCTGGTTCTGCTTACTTTATTCAGTATCAGTGCATGTCTTTCCAGATTTGTTTTTTCTGAATTTAGCTTGAGCATCATTTTTTTTCTTTTTTTCTTTTTTTTTTAAATAATCATATGTTATTTTTTCAATTACATGTAAAGATTATTTTCTGTAATGGGCTGAGGTTTGACTTGATGCACTGAGGTCCCAAATACATGAGGCTAAATAGTAATTGGACTATACTCTATTAATATACATGATTGGATAAAGAATGGTCCCTGCCCACTCTCTGTGCAAGTCCTGATGTGTTGTAGAGGAAATGACGATTTTAGTGGGTGGAGACAGAGAGACAGGAAGAGAAGCGGGGAGAGATTGGGCCTGGGTTCTATGCTCTTAGCTGCTGGTCATGTGGCTGCTGGTCTAGCTAGCTTCTTGACACAGCTGCACACATTGCTATCACCGATTATCTTCCACCTCTGATCCTTCTTCACTGAGAATAAAGACTGACGATTTTCCCCTAACCTGAATTCCTGACTCCTGCTGGTTTAAAAATATACGGTCTTCACAATTTTCAGCATTCATTTTTATAAGATTTTGAGTTCCATTTTTTTTTTCTTCTTCTTCTCTCTCCTTCCCTCCTCTTCAGGACAGAAACTAATTTTATATGAGTTATACATGTAAAATCATTTAAAATATTTTCCATATTAGTCATTCTGTGAAAGAAAAATTAGAATAAAATGGAAAAAAAACATGACAAAGAAAATACATGAAAAATATATTCTGTCTCCATAGTTCTCTTTCTGGATTCAGATAATATTTTTCATCACAAGTCTGTTGGAATTGCCTTAGATCACTGAATTGCTGAGAAAAGCTTTCTCTCTCATAGCTGACTGATCATTACATAATCTTGCTGTTGTATTCTCCTCACTTCTGCTCAACTCACACAGCATCAATTCATGTAAATCTTTCCAGGTTTTTTCTGAAATCAGCATATTCATCATTTCTTCTAGAACAATGGTATTCCATTACGTTTGTACACCACAACAATGTTATATACCACAACATGTTCAGCCATTACATCAATTTACAATTCCACCAAAAAAGATAATGTAAATATTTCTGTATATGTGAGTCCCTTTCCATTTTATTTTTTTATACTCTTTTTGGAATCCAGACTTAATTGTTCCAAATTGCTCTCCAGAATGGTTGTATTATTACTTCACCAACAATGCATTAGTGTCCCAGTTTTCATAATTTTCTCCAATATTTATCATTTTCCTTTTCTGTCATATTAGTGAATATGACATGTTTGAGGTAATACAATAGAGTAGTTTTAATTTACATTTCTCTAATTAATAACAATTTAGAGCATTATTTCATATATCTTTAGATAACATTAATTTCATTTGAAAACTGTCTTTTCATATCCTTTGATCATTTATCAATTGGAGAATGATTTGTATTCTTGTAAATTTAAATTTCAGCCCCTTTAGGGTTCATAGGTATCTATAATGCAGCATATTGGCAGGGGGAGGAATATGGAAAATCATACAGGTGAAAAGAGTGTTTATTTCAAGCAGAGTACATAGATCCTTAAAAGCATGTTCCTTGGATGAATAAAGCAATTCATTTTTCTGACTGGAATAGAGAAAAAGATTATAGATTTAGAGCTTGAAACAATCTTGGAGGCTTTTTCATTTTATAGATGAGAAAGTGAGGAGATAGAGAAGCATTAAATAAATTGCCTAAGTGTACACTGCTAAGAACTGACAGGCAGAATTTGAACCCACATACTTTGACTAATCTTTTCAATGTACCATACTGAAAATGAATAGTAGATTATCCAGTTATGTAGGGCTTTAAAATACAATTAAGGTTTTTAAATTCATTTTAATTGAAATTAGAAATTGCTGACTTGTTAGAACGAACTTTATTGAAAACTTCATTTATAGACATACATTTTTATAATATTTAATGTTTTCAAATTTTTAAAGACACGTTCTCCAGCTGTTTATTGAATGATCCTTTCATTTTGGGGTCCATTTTTTGAAGTTTAAGTATTTTGGAAAAACCTTGTTTTGCTATTACTTTTCCTCTACAATGTCTATAGAATTTTGACTCTCCTAAAATGTGTTGCCGGGCTTTGTCAAATTTGAAATGTTTTAGAATCACCACAATGACAATTATTTTCACTCATTTCCTTCTAAGAATTACATTTCTTTTTGACATGCTGGAACAAACACTTTGCCTTCTTCTGAACAAAAATTGTCTGTGTTAGAAAAAAAGATTAATCACATATATGCACTTAGGAGTAAGTTCCTGGGGTGGCATAATAAGCACAATTGCTGTAATTTATAAAATTGAAATTACATTGTACTCAGAATACCATTTAATATATGATTTAAATATATATCCTTTTAAGATCATTTAAAATATAATTTCATAGTGTGCCTTTTTATTCATCCACCTGTTTACCTTTACTTTTATGATATCTGTTGAAAAATAAAATAGAGTTTGAGATAACTTTTCTCAGAAAAATGAAATTTCTTGTGTATGTTTTTAAGTGCTTAGAGTGGTGGTGTGTGTGCATATTCATATGCATTTTGAGTCAAGTACTATTATTGTTTTTAATGAGAATTTTTCAATACGTTTTTTGTACTTTCAGTAAATAATCACTGGGGAATTAAAATATCAATATCTTCATTTTAATAAAGAAATTAAAAAGAAAAACTGCTTACAGAAATAGCAGCTTATCTCTCTGTGGTGAAATGGTAGAGAGAGCATTGGAATATGAATATGAAAGTCTTGAGTTTAAATATTGCCTAACAAACATTGTAGTTCTGTGGTTTTGAGAAATCCCTTAACATCTCTGGACCTCATTTTATTTATTTGTAAAATAAAAAGCAGGGGTGGGGTTTGGGTTTGAAGGCATCTAAATGTTTGTGATTTTATGGATTTATGATATTTGTAAGTATTTTCTTACATTACACTAATCCTGAAAAAGTAATTTGGGTAAAACAATGTTACTTGAAGTTCAGCAACAGATTTCTGTGTTAATCTGAAAAGAATGTTTCAGAAATGATGACTTATTTTCTTCTCCTTGTTGTCCAACCAATAGTCACAATTCCTACAAGAGGATTTAAATCTCTCAAGCACCACCAATATGATTTTTCCAAGGTGTCTTTAGGTAGACATCAGAAAATTATCTTTTTCTTGGTTGAATTAAAAAAAAATGTGGCAGCTAAAATCTTCTTTAGTAGAAAATAAGAAAACTTAAAAAAATAAAAATAAGATAGGAAAGCACAGATTTTTTTTGAGTGTGCAATTGCACAGAGGTTATTTTCACCTTATCTTTATTTAGAGATATCAAGTGGAAATGTAGGGAAATTATTTCCTTTCCTACTCTTATCACCCTTATATTCTCCCTGTTTACATGAAAATTTATTTGGAGAGTTAAGCAAAAAAGAAAACAGGACCATAGCCATTTCTTTAGAATCAGTAACACTAAAGTACCAATAAAAAGGGAGAATAGGGAAACTTTCAATAAATCAATTGACCAGCATTTCAACAGACATTCATTAAGTGCCTACTACTATGTGATAGAAATGTTACTAGTTGCTGTGGAAATAAATGTGAAAAAAATTCATGCTCTTAAGGAACTTACATTGTTTAGGAAGGGGCGGACATCATATGATATGCATATGTTCAAATCTCTCTCTTGTTAAATATACACACAGACATGTATGTGGGTGAATGCATATATATGCATGGGCAAATGTGTACAAATAAACATACAAGTTTTGCATGTCTGTGTGTGTGCATACAGCACCATAGAATTTGAACTCAAGCTTTTATTGTTTTCAGAGTTGTTTCTACCATATATATGTACCATATAATGAAACATGTTGTTTCCTTAAACTGCTTTTCTCTATTTCATTTTATTAAAATGAAAGTATTCATATTTATTGTACTTCTTAAAAATGTTGAATTTTCCAGTTATTGACTATGTAAAATTTTTAAGCCTTTCTTAATGAAATAATTATTTTTATCTATAATCTATCATTTATCACAATTCCAAATATAGTTTCAATAAGATATTTCATAGGAATTTGCATATTCTTTAAGTTTGTTTCTTTGCTTTTTTTTAATTTCATGAGAGGGGAAAGTATCTTATAGAGGAAATGTTTAACTGTCATCTGGAGAAAATTAATTATTCTAGATGAAAGCAATTGTGTGAGAATAAATAAGAGAAATTTCCAGATCCTTTGGGAGACCCAAAAATGTTATTTATTAAGCTGAGGTGCTCTAAGCCTGTGAAAAAGATATCATGAACAGAACTCTTGAAAAATTTTAGCTACTATCTTGAAAGAGGCAAATGATGAGATTGTGGCTTGAGTGTCTCTAGGAAAGTTTGAAGCTACAGTTGATGAGAAAATTATGCTGTTTGTGATTATTTTTGCAGATGAAACATGATTGAAATATTTAAAATATATCATTAATTATATTCTTAATAGACTTCATAAATTGTATGGGAATGTATTAATATATATGCAAAAGAGAAACAGAAAGAAAAGGAGAGAGACAGAGACAGTCATACAGAGGTAGGAAAGAAATATGCTTTGACCTGTACTTAAGTCCATCAGTTGCTTTTTTGATTATGAATAGCCTTTTCCTTCATTAGTCCTTTGCACTTATCTTGGCTCATTGTGTTGTTGAGAAGAGTTGAGTCAATAATAATCTTCACACGATGTTGCTGATATTATATATGATGTTTTCCAATTGTTTAGATTTAAACTTTAAAACTTTATTTGTTAAACTTTATTTGTTTGGGGAAAGGTTTTGTAGTTGTGTTCAAATAGTTCCTGGCTTGTCTTGGCAGGTAGACTCTTAAATACTTTATATTCTTTATTTCTATTTGCAATAGAATTTCTCTTCCTAACTGTGCTGCTGGACTGTGTTGTCATATAAACAAATGCTGCTTATTTACGTGAGCTTAATCTACAATGTACAAATTTGCTAGAGTTGGATTATTATTTCAAATAATTTTTAGTTGATGTTCTAAGGTCCTCTAAATATTTCATCATGTATACCATCAAATAGTGTAAACAGAAATTTGTTTTCTCATTAGGAAATATTACTTTAAGAATGACTTTGAGTGAATGTTATTTTGACTAAAATAATTAAAATTATTAAACTAAAAAAGATGTGTGAAGAAAGTGGCTATCTCCATTCATTTGAAGAATTGATAAATTGATGCATATAATGATTTCATATGTAATTTATATCTAATAGTGGCCTTCTATTGAGGGTTGGGAAAGGGATGGAAAAAAGCAAAAATAAAATTTACAAAATGACTTTGTTGTATATTTGAAAAGGATAACAAGATGTGCATAGGGAGATTTTCAGTTTTATGTGTTATCATCTTTTTTATTGTACTATGTTGTGGAAATTTCTGTTTTCTTCCATAAATTAAATAAAAGTAAAATAAATTTTAAAACAAGCTAAAATTTTAAAGGGTGATATATGCCCAGAAGTTGTGTTCATTAATTTTTTTGAAGATATCCCAACTGGATCCAAAGAGCAATAAGATTGTCTATAGAAAATAATGTCAGAGAGCAATTTGGAATGATGCCCAAAGGGCTATCAAACTATATGTACCCTTTGATCCATCAATGTCTCTGCTGCATTTGTATTACTAAAATAAAAAAATAAATAAAAAAAAGATCATAAAAAGGGAGAAAAAAGGACCCAACTGTGCAAAAAATGTTTGTTTCAGCCCTTTTTGTAGTAGCAAGGAACTGGAAACTGAATGGATGCTTATCAGTAGGAGAATGGCTGAATAAGTTATGATATAGGAATATTATGGAATATTATGGTTCTACAAGAAATGATCAGTAGGATGATTTCAGATCTTGTGATGGCGAGAACCATCTGCACCCAGAGAGAAGACTGTGGGAACTGAGTATGGATCACAACATAGTGATTTCACTTTTGTTGTTGTTGTTTTCTTGCTTTTTTTCTTTCTCATTGTTTTTCTTTTAGATCTGTATTTTCTTTTTAATATTTTTTTACATCTGATTTTTCTCTTGCAGCACAGTACTTGTGCAAATATGTATAGAAGAATTGCACATATTTGGCATGTATTGTATTGCTTTCCATATAAGAGAGGGGATGAAAAGGAAGGGAGGGAGAAAAAAATTGAAAACAGGGTTTTGCAAGGGTGTGGTTGTTGAAAATTATCTATGCATATGTATTGACAACATTTTCCTTCAAAGGTCCTACATAGTTAATTTGTATACTTATAAAAAACAAACTGACAAAGTTTTTATTAAATTTTATTTATTAAATTCATTTCATTTTTTATTTCCCCTCAATCACATGTAAACAAAAATAATTTATAATGTTAACTTTTAAAACATTGTGTCCTTTCTGCCTTCCTCATCTCTCCTCATTGAAAGAGCAAGTGATTTGATACAGATTATACTTATATGATCATATAAAATATTTCCATAATATTTTCCAGAAGACAGAGACAAAAAACACATCAGGAGAAATAAAGTTTTATATATTGCTTTAATCTGTATTTATATAACATATCCACTGGATATGTTAACATTTTTCATAGGAATTACTTCAGCGTTGTCTTGGATCATTGTATTGGTATGAATAGCTGAGTCATTCATAGATGATCATCTTATAATATTGCTATTACACAATACATTTTGTGTTGCATCAGCTTATGGCAGTCCTTCTAGGTTCTTTTGGGAGCATTCTGCTCATCATTTCTTATGGCAAAATAAAATATGCCTTGCTGTGTGCAGTGTTCTTTTGGTTCTGCTCACTTTACTCTTCATTATTTCATATGTCTACCCATGTTTTTCTAAAATCATGAAACTCATAACAAAGAATTGGAAATTGTGGGGATTCCTGTCAATTGCGGAATGACTGAACAAGTTGTGATTTGTAGTATTTGTCCTTTGTCCAATGGCCCTATGTGCACTGAGAGATCTTGACCTTTAAGCTAAGGTCTTTCCCAGATCCCAGTTTGTCTGAGGCAACACCAATTCAGTAATTAAAGATTGGGGGTTACAGAATAATTGCACTTATTTCTTAGAGCTATGAAAATTAAAGGAGACATATATTTGCAAAGTGCTTTGAAAACTTTAAAAATATTTAAAGCTAGTTATTATTATGACTACTATTGAATTAGATTGATATTCTGGTTAAAAAAAGAGATCAGAAGACAACAGAAGGTTTCAAATGTATTCATCTTGTTATTATCAAAAAAAAATAATGCTTTACTGAACCCTGATCATGTATATTTTTTCACTAATTATATTCAAACTAGTAGTCTCCTCAATAAGACCTATAAACTTTCAAAAACGTTTAGTTTAACATTTAATGTGAAAACAAACAAACTGATAAAGAGCATTGTAATAATACTGTCATATCTATTTTTTCTAAATCTCTTTCATTCTATTTGGGAAGCTTTCACAATAAGAACAATGAAAAATCAAATAGGGTAAATGAGTATGATATAATTGCTTCAAATGCACATTATAAATAGAAGGGGAATTTTCTGATGATACTTCTCTTGGCTTGAGTTCCCACTTGCTCTTTTCAATTGAAAACTTGTAAAATCATGTTATCAAACAATTTCATTTAAAATTATTACAGATCACGAAAACAAACTGTTTAATGATAATGATCATATATGATATATATCTTCTCCTCATTCCTATTCTTTTCATGGAGGGTAGGATATACAGGGAAAATTAATAATTGTATTTTAGTTCAAATCTATCAGTTTAATTATAAGTATAAACATAGATAAAATAAGGCATTTCTCTGACATGCTTATTGGAGGCAATCATTTTGACTTTCTGTGAAAAACTGCCTACTTTGATTAAATGATTGAATAAATACTAAAATGCATTTTAAATAAGGATGAAAATGTGAATAACTAGTTGTTATAGGCACATTGGATCTAGATTTGAATTAAAGATAGATTCAGGGAAAGAGAACTGAAGTGATGGGGACATTAATTTTCAGGAAGTATAAAAATTCATTAACTATATAAAATACATAAAAACTGAAGAATAGAAATGGAGGCATATTATCTATATGTATTCATGTTAAAACTAATTATTTTTTAAATTCACATATGTCTATATATGTATGCATGCATGTTTATGGACACACACATACATGTATGTGTATATATATAGACAGGCATACATTTAAATATACAGGCATATATAATTGTGCATGTTTTGTGTGTTTATCACGATATGTATTTTACTATATCATATATTACTTAATATATGTCTATATATGTATGTGTATGCATACGTACTTGATTGTGTGCATGTGCATACAGTGTTTATTTGACTGAGAATTTTTCATTTTTATCAATGAACTAGAAACAAAGATTAAGGAAAACAAAGGAAGCTTTGCTTGGTACAGATTTTCCATTTTTTGAATTACTTGTAAGAATCACAAAAGTCAATTTAAAGGGTTGTACCTTTAACTGAAATTGTGTATACCAATATATGACATAAAGGAAAATGCTGGACATCAAATGAAATTAAATAAATATATCTTCTCTCTTTAGTAATAATATAATGTAATTATGCCTAACATTAACAAGATGGCAATATAACTAACTATGCAGGATTGGAACTTGAGTAGATAAGGGTAAGAAATGAAGTCTCACCAGCTTTTTTGTGTTCCCTTATTTTAAAAAAATCTGCAACTACAATAAAGAAATAGAAAGAAAATAAAACAAAGGGATTAAGAATTGCCATCTGATAGTGATTTCCATTCATTAAAATAAAGGTCCTAGACAAAGATAAAAATAATGGGAGGTTGCCATGCTTACTTAAAACATCTTTTGACCTGAACAAAACCACCAGCTTTTCAGAATTTACTTTGTTTAATTTTTAGGTAATTGTAAGGCATTTAGAAGGAAAAAGAAATAAGGGAAAACATGACCTATGTCTTTAAATTTAGAGACTTTTTTTGCATTATGATACAAAAAATACATAAAGAACAGCAATTACATAGCATTACCATATGGAAAATTTTATGTTTCCTAGTTATTGACATATCCTTAAATGATTATAGTTTACTATTAATATTGATGCTAACAATATATTTATATAATGCTTTCCACATAATGTGTTTTGATCTACATGTCAAACTTTGAAGTAGATTGCAATTTTTTCCATTCTCATTTCACTATTGAGAAATCTGAGGCATCAGTAAATCAGAGGATCAGAAATTTGAGTTTTAAAAAATATCTTAGAAATCATTTTTCAGATGAAGAAACGGAGGCATAGACAAGATGAGTGATTTTAACAAAGTTTACAAATCTCAATTTTCTTATCAACAAACTGATAGATGAAACTAAATAATTATTAAGGTTCCTTTCAACTTCATTATTTTTTGAATCCCACCTGCCTTACAATGAATTTAAATGTAATTTCCCCCCCCCCAATGTGACTGTTTAATTCCCAAACAGTATTTACACATAATTATTTGTACATGGACTGGCCCTCACTGGAGGAATTTTGTTGTATTTCCTAAATATGAATGTGCCTATGACTTTAGTTTTCTTCCACTGAATCTATCCGTAATTCAAACATATATAGAACCACAGTGCTCTCAACAGTCAACTATACATCACTAATTAAAATTGCTCTTTATCAATTATCAATTATTTTGATTATAATTGATACTGCTTCATAGACACTAAAAACAAATACCTCCAAAATATGTATTTCTTGAATATGCATTTCCTAAAAAAAATAGTTTCTTTATAAACAGAAAAAAAAAAATTCTCTTTATGTGGGTGTATGTGTTTTGTGTTCTTAACTCTTTTCAATCTTATCAATTTAAATCAACAATTTTTGCTTTGAAATTAGTTACATTTTTTTTTTTTGCTATATTCATATATGTTCATGGTTTTTTTTTTTTGTTTGTTTTTGTTTTTTTTGGATTTACAATGGTTGAGAAATTTAGATTTGGAAGACTCTTTAGTCTTCCTGGATTCACTACTCTTCATCCTACCCATGAGAAAACTGAACCATATAGAAGTAAAATCTCTTACCCATTGTCATTCAAATAACACATACTAGTGTTATCATTTGAACCTATGTTTACTGACTCTGAATTCAGCACACTACTGAGTAAAGCTGGGGAAAATCTGTTAACATTTTTAAAAATTTCTCAAATTTGAAAATTTCCAGTATACAATTATATTCAAGTATATTTATAGAGTACAGTTTGTTAAGCCATGAAGTAATTGTTGCTTTATTTTTGGTTTTATGGCCTTGGAAATATATACTATATTACTAAACATATACTATATTATTATAATATTATAGTACTATAGTACAATATTATATATGCTATATAATATAATACTATAGTATTATATTATATAGTATATATATTATATTACTAAAGTTGGGTTCTATTCTTAGTAGTGGATTGAGGGTTAAATTTTAATAATTTTTCTACCAAAATATCAAATTATTTTATAGAATTGATAGATCAAATCAACAAATGTTCTAACAATATATAATAATTTTGTTTTCCAATGACTCCTCTAATAAATGATTTCTATTCTATAGCTATGTGATAGATGATAATGCCTCAAAAACCAAATTTTCTTCCTCAAAAATTTTTGCTTTTTAAAATATGGCATAAACATTCTTTAATCTTTATTAACCCTGGATTTTTTATCAATAAAAAAGTTGGATTAAGGTGGAGTCAAGAGTGAAAGGAAATGAGGAAGTTTTCTGTGCTTTCCCCAATTTCCCTCAGAAAAACAAACAAAAACAACTCTTTATTAAGCCTCTAAATATATTCTGGAGTGACAGAACTCACAAAAATATGTAACGAAATGCTTTTCTACCTTAAGATAAATTAGAAGGACTTCAGGAAAGGTCTGTGTCGCTTGGGTAAAAGGGGAGTCCAGTGTAGCTATATGGGCTCTTAGAAACAGATCAAATAAGTAAATGGCAGTGATTCCTCATCCAGGCTCAGAAGGCCAGTGGCTCAACAGACCATCTGTAAGGTCTCCAATATCAGTGAAGGAGGCAAATTTTGAGCCCACAAACTCTGGCACAACAGTCAAGGGGAATCCAATGCACTGGAAAAACTTTTAGCACCACCAGCACTAATACTAAAGCCTAGTGAAGAGACCCTGTTCCCCCTACAAAAAGAGGTTGTGACAATGTTCCCTGCCCTAGGAGCAGAACTCAACTAAAAAAAAAGAGCAAAAAAGCAAAAGGAACCCAAGCTAAAGAAATCTATTTGGTAGTAAGCACAAACTCAGAAAAAAGACAGCAATAGCAAAATGCTTACATGTGAAGCCTCAAAGGGCCTATGAATTGGTCTCAAATTCAAAAGATTCTCTTGGAAGAGCTTAAAATTCAAGTAATAATGTTGTCCATTTGCACACTAATAAATCTGACAATCTAAGTGAAATGGATAAATGTTTACAAAAATATAGATTACCAAGATTAACAAAAGAGGAAATAAAATAGTTAGCCTCATTTTCAAAAAAAGGAAATTGAACAAACCATTGCTGAACTAACTCCCTAAGAAAACATCTGCAGTGCCAGATAACTTTAGCAGTAAATTCTACCAAACATTTACAGAACAATTAATTCCATACTATATCAACTCTTTGATAAAATAAACAAAGGAGTCCTACCAAATTTCTTTTATGATACAGATATGGGATTCATAACAAACCAAGAAGAGACAAAACAGAGAAAGAAAATTATAGATAAAATTCCTTAATGAATATTAATACAAAAATCTTAAATAAATATTAGCAAGAAGATTACAGATTATCCCCAGGATAAAATACTATGAGAAAGTGAAATGTATACTAGAAATATCTGCAGGAGTGGTTCAATATAAGGGAAACTAAGCATAATTAACCATATCCATAAAAAAAACTAACAGAAATCATATATATTTATGATTATTGGGAGCTTGAAAATCTTTTAGAACTCTCAAGGTCTCTCTTGAGAACTTTATATATAATAGAATGACATGGGGGATACTGACATAGGATTGTCCAGTATGGTGTTTCCTCATCAGAGAAAGTATTGTACTCCATGAGCAAAGCAGACTTGAAGTACCTTGAAGTAGCAGATGTGCAGTTAGAGAATCCACTTGCAAGTTCATATGGACTATTTGTGCCCTACATGTGGTAGAGCATTCTCAATTCATATTTGTCATAGTGGCCACAATTGAACACAATGTAACTGAACTCTAATATAGTGACATCATTTTGGTCCTTTTGGAGAATGAAGGACAATAACCACTATCCTGGGGAATGTTGAACTGTATAACATGGTAGATATCTTATTCAAGGACTTGATCCGGGATAGAGTGTGACAATTTAATTGCTCTCAGATACAGATCTTCAGATGTCTCTGAAACAAATTCCACAATTTGCATTTTAATACATTACTATTTGGTTCTTATTTAATTATACTTATTTTGATTCCTTATATGTTTTGGATAATTGTGTTGTTATTGTTCAATCATTTTCAATCATATCTGATTTTGTGACCCCATTTGAATTTTCTTGGCAAACATATTGGTATGGTTTGCCATTTTGTTTTCCAGCTCATTTGACAGAGGAGGAAATGAGGCAAACAGTGTAAAGTAACTTGTACAACGTCACAGGATTCAAGGTCACACAATAAGTAATTGTCTTAGGATTTTTCTTGACTTCAGATGCTGGCTCTCTCTCCACTGTGCTACCTAATTGCCCCATCATGGATATTAGACTTTTATTAGAGAAATTTGATTCAAATATGTTTTATCCTCCAATTGATAGAGTCTATCTCTGTTATAGCTTCATTCATTTTGTTAATAAAAACATTTAAAATTTTCATTTTGTTAATAAAAACATTTAAAATTTTCTAAGTATTTCATAATCACATTTATTGCTTTCATGGTTATAAAAATATAATTCCTTCCTTTCCCTACTTAAAAAATAGTTTATACAACATACAAAAATGGATAGTTAAACTATGCATCTTTATTTCATAAAGTTAATTTAAATATATTTGAATATATACATATGAATGTGTGCATAAACACTCACGTATTCAATTCTGCATGTTACTTTAAAATGTTCCTTTTTAAATTTTTCTTAAAAACTGAAATAGAGAAAACAATAAAAAATTACAGAAATGAGGAAATTCAAGAAAAAGAAACTCTCATATTGTCCATTTCTAAAAATTAATTAATGCAATTTGTCTCTCAGTTCTCTATCAGAAAGTGATAACATGTTTCATGTCCTTAGAATTATATTTGGTCATTGCAGTATTCAGATTTTAAATTTTTTAAAACTTGTTTTTATTTACAATACAACTTTCCTCAATTTTTTTGCCTTGTTTGTTTTTAATTTTATTTAGTTTCAGTTCATACTACTCAGAATTCTCTGAAATAACATTGTTCATAATTACTTTTCTAAATGTCTCTGAAATTACAATTGTATTCCAAAGTTCTTACTCAGTTCTTGTCTTTCTACTAGAGTGTATAAATACCCATTCTGGGTATTTTGATATTGAGAAATAGACTAAACAGAGAAACTGAGTATTAAAACCACATGATCTTTCTATGCCTACACATTCATAAGCTTTTTAATTTAATATTCCTGAGTAGAAGTTGATCAACATAATAGAACTTTATGAATTATCTTGTAGCATTATTACTAAGAAATAATTCAAGAATGTGAAATTTATTGAACGTCTATTATTGATGAGGCAAGATGTAGATAGTATTATTGACTCCACTGCAGATATTGGTAAGTTTTGATTCCTATCTTCCTCAGGAATCTAAGACTGTGAGTCTGATATAATATCGAGATCAATTTTCACTATTTTTTGTATTCTTATTACCCCCTCAATTTTATTATTTTGTATTTCATATGACAATAAGAAGGTATTAAGAATCAGTTCTATCACTAACAGTTCAAATATTAATAGGACTAAGAAACATGAAAAGAATAAAAGCTTGATTAGGAAATATATTCTCCTTTTGGATCAAATATGAATTCAATACCAGATATACAAGACAGAATAAATGTAACATAATATAATAAATGGAATGATGCTGTCATCTATGAAATTATAGTGAGTATTGTGAAGAGTTTCATTTTAAATGTCATAGATTGTTTTTCTTCTGAATATCATGAGATTCAAATACTTTTACTAAATGCATCTGAAATACCTAGTGGTATCAGATGGCAGATATATATCTTTTCTAGTTTTATAATCGTAATACATATTTTTAGATATAAAATGAAATTCTCATTCTAATTAAATAATCAATTTTATTTTCTGTTATGTTTCATCATCATCAATAAACAAAACTTATGCATAGATTCATAATCCACTAAAATGTGATAGCTATGTCTGGTATTAGAACAGGAACAGAAGAGAAGAAGAAAATTGGTTGTCATTTTTAGGAAAAAATGATGAGTTGATAGATTTGGCTGATGCTAAATTTATTTAATTTAAAACTATAGTATTAATGACTGAATTTCTGACATCAAAATAATTCCAGTTCCCAACCCCCTTCATTCTTTGGTTGTTGGGATTTATCTATCCCTTATTTCTTTAATTTAAAGAAATATTTAGGTGATTTCTTATAAACAGAAAAATGGAATTTTTATTTTTTTGAAGTGGAAAAGTATTAATTTTATTTGCTGTATACCTGAATTGAAAACAGATTAATAAAAAGGGCTTTTATTTTCCTCAAACTCCCACATCAAAAACTTTTATCCCATTGTATCCAAATATATACTACATCATAGGAAAATATATGTGTGTGTGCATGTGTGTGTGTGTGTGTGTGTGTGTGTGTGTGTGTGTGTGTGTTTATAGGGCTAGTGCTTTATTTCTTATTCTTATTTAAGGATATATTAAGATTCATGAACTAGTGAGAGGAAGAATATTTGTAGCCATTGAAGAGTATGATGAGGAAGATGAAAGGATAGTGTAATAAAAATAATGGAAGAAAAAAAAAAGAGAGTAAGGGGATAAGGAGTCAGGAGAAGATAAGGAAGAAATTTTTATAGGGAACCCTACCCATCTCACATCTGGGTTAAGGAAAGAACCACATATATATTTAGAAGGGAATAAAAGTCTTAAATTTATTTTTAAATTAAAAGAGCGAGGAAATAGAATAAGGAGGAATATAGAAGGGTGTTAGGATTAATGATAATGCCATAAAGGAGGAAATATATATATATATATATATATGTATGTATTTGGAAGGTTATAAAACTCATCTAAATTGACGTAAAAAGAAGAGGACAATGGGAAAGGATAGGGGTGGGGGGAGGATAAAAGAGAGCTCCTTGAAGAAGATGAGATTGGCTAAGTAGTAGGAGAGCAAGGTAATCGGAGATAGTGAAGAGATATAGGAAATAAGAGATAAGTACATAAATTGCATATCAGAAGGAGAACTCATTATGTAAAAGTAGTAATCATGTTCTCAGAAAATGCTAAAGCTAAAATAGATTTAACCAAAAGAGAAAAATAAGTATACTAAATTATATATTAGCTGTATTAATCAATATTGTTTTAGACTAAAAATAACAAGGCACTATAAGGTGGCAATATTGTGGTGGGGTAGGAAAAAATAAATTGTTGCATTTAGAAAAATACAAAAAAGATCCAAAGGAAATCATAAATGAGGGAAAAGGACACACATATACAAAAAATGTTTGTAGCAGCTTGTTTTGTGGTAGCAAAGCATTGTAAAAGGAGTGGATGCTCATCAGTTAGGAAGTGGCTGAATAAATTGTGGTATATGAAGGTAATGGAATTATTGGTCTATAAAAAATGATGAACAAGCTGATTATGGAAAGGCCTGGAAAACTTTACATGAATTGATACTGAGCAAAAGAAACAAAACGAGGAATACATTGTACACAATAATAACAAGAATGTATGATGATCAACTGTGAAAGGCTTGGTTCTTCTCAGTAGTTTAGTGATCCAAAGCAATTCCAACAGATTTTGGATAGAAAATGTCATCTCCATCCAGAAAAAGAACTAAGGAGACTGAATGTAAATCAACATATGCTATGTGCACATCTTTTTTTTTTTTAATCTCTCTCTCATGGTTTTCCCCATTTGCTCTGGCTTTTTTCTCCCAACATAATTCATAAAGCAAGGTGTATTAAAAATAAATAAACTTACTATAATAAAAAAATAAAATAAAAAAAAAGCTTGGACTTACGAAGAAAGATATATCTACCTTCAGAAAAATAGAAGACAAGCATAATGCAGTCTTACATAGATACATATGAATATATACATATATACACATTTATAGATGATTATAGATATTTAAATATGTATGTGTCTATGTATATATAGATTTATGCAGACATACATACACATAATATATCTATAGAGAGAGATTATCTCTCTATAGAGAGAATCTACACTTGCAGCATTCTTAGTGAAGAAGGAGAAGGAGAAAAATAAAGTAAAAAAATGCATAGAAGAGGACAAAGAAAGGAAGCAAAGAAAATATAAACAACTATAAAGACAATGTATAGTATTTATTATATAGCTTTCTTGAAATGCAAATTTGTATTTTTTATTTTGAATCTTCCCTAACGTTCTGCTGTGCACACGGCAATTTTTTTTCATTTCCTATTTTGTGTTAAATTTTAAAAGGAAGAAAAATGGAGAGAAAGAAAAAAAAGAAAAGAAGTTCAAAAGAAGGATTAAGATGTTAAGGTGAGAAGAGCAGTTTCCTTGGGTGTCCTTAAATAGATCATCAGGGAGGATATTTCCAGTATGCACTCTAATCTTTCCAATCAAAAGGAGAGAGGGGGTCAGAGGCAGGTTATTACTGAGGAGCTATGAGTTTCAGAATTTGTATCCTATTGAGGAATGATCAAAAGTCTTCAATAACATCCATGTACAATAGAATTTATTTTTAATATATTATTATACTCAAGAATATTGTAATAATCATTCATTGAAGTACATGGGAAAAGTTTTTCTAGAATTGAACTATCTTGTATAAGTGTTATTGCATGTGACTGTATGTTCATAGATAATAAAGGACACTATCCTATAGTAGAAAAGGCCAATAATGACAGATGAACATAAAAAAATAATCCATCCAAAAAACATTTGTTGATTGCCTACCATGTTCTAGGCACTATGTTTAGTGAAACTAATTTATATTAAAATAATTTGTAAAGAGTTTATAAAGTCTCAAATAATTTTATATAAATCTCACAAATTAAAAAAAATCATAATTGTCAAGAAATTAAATTTATTAGCCTGATTTTATACAAGGAGAAAATGAAGTTATATGGTAGAGTGGAAAAATTCCAAATACTGTATTAGGTGTCATATTATCAGTTCAAATCCCACTTCTCCCAACTTTATATGAATGTGATCTTTGGTGCATCATTGAATCTCATGGGATCTTAATTTGTTCAACAATAAAATTATCTATTTGGCTTAAAGTGACCTCTGAGACAGATATCTTCCAGTCTTTTATCTATGAATTAGAAGAAAAAAAAGGAGAGAGGCCACAAAATCATGAAGATTTGAGTTCAAATTCCAAGCAACACTTAGAGAACACTTATGGAACTTCAGAAAAATCACTTTTATGTTTCTCACACAATTCCCTAGCATTTATTTACTATGGAATAGGTAGTTATGGAAGTTTCCTTGATGACAACATTACAATTCATTCTGGGAAAAAAAGAAAAAAAAACTATGATTTCTAAGTCTGGTATTAAAATAAAGCTGAAATATATAAATCTTTTATAATGAAAAATTAAGATGCTGTGTTTTGCACACCTTGTCTTTAGAAATATATGATTCTTCACCAAACTCCTGAAGTGTTAGAGGAGAAATACAATCAAAAGTACTCCCATAGTTTCATCAATAGAAATTCATTTCGAATGCAATGAAAACAGACTTCTCTCTGTCACTATAACCTGCTTTCACTTATTCATTTTCATTAGATTCTACAACATGCTGATTGTCTCCATGGTATTGCCTCAACCAAGAAACAAACCATAGGGGAGAAAACAACATTAAAAAAAAAAAGCCAACCTCTCTCCCCATCTGCTTCCAAGCCTCTCCATTATTACCAACTGTGTTCTAAATCACCTTGTGTCTGATGACATTAAATCAGGGAGAACAATCAATGGAGGTCTTGTCAGCATTCCCATAATGTGACTACTGTACTCTGTCTGGCCAGTTTATTTTCTGTCACTTCACATTTAAAGGGCACAGAGTATAGAACTCTTGATTTGGGGCAACTTTGGGAAAATATTTTCATTTTTCTAGACATTGACAGCAATTAGTTGAATAATAACAATTTCAACCTCATATGTGTCAGACATTTTAGGAAAAAAAAATTCTTTTTATTTATTCCAAGATGCCTGCACTTTCCTAAAATCACTTGTATTCTCTTTCAGAATATTCTTATGATACAAGAAGATCAAAATATTTCTATTGACAGCAGTTTAAAACTTAACTTTCAATAGTTCAGCCTTAAGAAGCATTTTCAGACATAGAAATCTTCCATACTTTGGGCTTTTGAATGAATTGCTGGTTCCCTTTCATCCCCAATCTCTCAAATTAAAAATGGTTAGTTACTTGGCATTTATAGATAATTTTTGTATTTTGGAAATTCCATTACTCTATAGCTGATAGGTTTCACAATCTTCTTTTATCTGTTGCCCCCCTTTCTGATTATATGCAGTGAACAGCACAGCAAATTATTTATCATTTCTGATTATTCATATTATTCTTCACACATTGCTAAATAGTCATATAGACTATAAAATACAGGACTATGAAATAAAGAGCCAGTTTTTAGTAATAAAAATATTTACTTTCTTATTTTCTTCCCCTATTTCTTCTCAACTTCATTTTTTCACTTATTTTCTGCTTACTCCCACTCTCCTTTCCCCTCCTTACTTTTCCCTCTTTTCCCCTCATTTCTTATCATCTTTTCTCTTTCATTCTTCTCTTTATCTCATTTATTTTTTTTCACTTTTTCTTTCCTTTTTCTTTTTGTTTGGCTTCCAACACTGATTCCTTAATTGGTGGGAATTTTCAATAAGAAAATTTACACAGATAAGAAACTGTTCATCTGTTCATAAACTTAGAAAATTGCTTGTAATTCATAAGAATACAAATAATTTCCAAATTGATAAATGGTCAAAGAGATATGAACAGATAATTTTCAGATGATGACATTAAAGTCATCTATATTTATATTAAAAGATGTTCTAAATTACTATTGATTAGAAAAATGCAAGTTGAAACAAAAAAGAACTAAAAAATGAAGAAAATAATTCACTAAAATTCAGAATTGAATGAATGGAAATGAATGACTCAATGAGACATCAAGAATCAGTCAAGCAAAACCAAAAAAATGGGAAAAAAAGAGAAGAAAATGTAAAATACATCTAGAAGAGACAATCTAAAGATTATTGGACTTCCTAAAAACCATGATGATAAAAGAGATTACAAACTATTTTTCAGGAAATCATCAAAGAGAACTGCCCTGATGTTCTAGAATCAGAAGGTAAAACAGCCACTGAAAGAGTTCACCAAACACCTTCTTAAAGAGACCCAAATATTAAAACTCCAAAGAGTCTCATGGATAAATTTCAGAACTATTGAACCAAGGAGAAAATATTGCAAGCAATCAGAAAACAAACAAACAAACAATTCAAATATCAAGGAACCACAATAAGGATTACCCAGGACCTTTAACAATTACCTTAAAGGATCAAAGGGCCTGAAATCCAATATTCCCCAAAAGCAAAGTAACTTGGAATAAACTCTCCCACTAACCTGAATATTTTCTTTCAGGGAAAAAGATGAACATTCAACAAAACAGGTGAATTCCATTCAATTCTGATGAAAAGAGCAGATATATTAAAAAAAAATGAACTTCAAATATAGAATTCGAAAGAAGCATAAAAAGGTAAAAATAAAAGAACTTTTGTGACCTGTATCTCTATTATGGATATACAAAGAGAGAACATGTATAATATGATTTTACTATTATAACAAAAAAAACTAGAAGTAAAAGGGGGTTGTACTGGAAAAAAGGAAAGTAGGTAAAATGAGGGAAATTACATCTCATTAAGAGGCAAAGAAAATCTATTATTATTGAGGAAAGAAGGGAGGGGGATGAACATTGTGTGAATCTTACTTTCATCAGATTTGGCTCAGGGAGAGAATATTAAACATATCTGCTTTTACAGAGAAAGTTCTCTTACTTTATAGGAAAATGAGAGGGGACAGGGCAAAAGGGAAGGGTAGGCTAAATAGAAGGGAAAACAGGAATAGTAGAGGAAAGGTATAGGAAATAAGCCCATTTCTTTTTTGTTTGTTTGTTTTGTTTTTGTTTTTGTTTTTTATTTCATAGCTTTTTTTTTTTTTACAAGTTATATGTATGGGTAATTTTACAACATTGACAATTGCCAAACCTTTTGTTCCAATTTTTTCCCTTCTTCCCTGCACTCCCTCCCCTAGATGGCAGGATGACCAGTAGATGTTAAATATATTAGAGTTTAAATTAGATACACAATACGTATACATGACCAAACTGTTATTTTGCTGTACAAAAAGAATCGGACTCTGAAATATTGTACAATTAGCCTGTGAAGGAAATCCAAAATGCAGGCAGGCAAAAATATAGGGATTGGGAATTCAATGTAATGTTTCTTAATCATTTCCCAGAGTTCTTTCTCTGGGCATAGCTGGTTCAGTTCATTACTGCTCCATTGGAACTGATTTGGTTCATCTCATTGCTGAAGATGGCCAGGTCCATCAGAATTGATCATCATATAGTATTGTTGTTGAAGTATATAAGGATCTCCTGGCCCTGCTTGTTTCACTCAGCATCAGTTCATGTAAGTCTCTCCAGGCCTTTCCGAAATCACCCTGTTGGTCATTTCTTGCCGAAAAATAATATTCTGCCCCCAAGCCCATTTCTAATATGGGGAAGAATTTTGAAAGGGGAGGGCTTCTTGAGGCAAGTGGTGCTCATGAGTAAAATGCTGGGGAGGAGAGAGAGGGGAAAAGAAAAAAGAAAAGTATAATTTGGGGTAAATAAGATGGCAGGAAAAACAGAATAAATAGCTTTAACAGTAATGTGAATGGGGTGAAATTTCCCATAAAGCAGAAGTGGATAAAAGACTGGATTAAAAGTCAGAACCCAATAATATATTGTTTAAAAGAAACACATTTAAAGCAGAGTGACACATACAGAGTAATGGTAAAAGGCTGGAACAAAATCTATTATGCTTCAGGTGAAGTAAAACAAGCAGGGATAGTTATCCTCATCTCAGATCAAGCAAAAGCAAAGATAGATCTAATTAAAAGAGATAAGGATGGAAATTATATCTTGCTAAATGATACTATAGATAATGAAGTAATAACAATACTAAACATATACACCCAGTGGTATAACATCCAAATTCATAAAGAATTTTAGAGAGCTGCAAGATAGAGAGCAAAACTATAATAGGGGGAGATCTCAATCTTGTTCTTTCAGAACTAGATAAAATGAACCACAAAATTAATAAGAAAGAAATTAAGAAGGTAACTAGAAAAGTTAGTTATGATAGATTTTTGGAAAAAATTGAATGGAGAAAGAAAGGAGTATACTTTCTTCTCAGCAGTTCATGGAAGATATACAAAACTGACCATATATTAGGACATAAAGCCTTCGAAATCAAATGCAGAAAGGCAGAATTAGTAAATGGATTTTTTCAGATCATGATGCATTAAATATTACATTTCATAAAAGGCCAGGAAAAAATAGACCAAAAAGTAATTGGAAACTAAATAATCTCATCCTAAAGAATGAATGGCTGAAACAGCAAATCATACACACAATCAATAATTTCATCCAAGAGAATGACAATAATGAGACAACATACCAAAATGTGTGGGATGCAGCCAAAGCATTAATAAGGGGAAATTTTATACCTGCAAGATGCTTACTTGCATAAAATAGAGAAAGAGAAGAGCAATGAACTGGGCTTACAACTAAAAAAGCTAGAAAAAGAGCAAATTAAAAACCCCAATCAAACACCAAACTTGAAATTCTAAAAATAAAAGGAGCGATTAATAGCTTTGAAAAAAAAAAAAAACCTCAAAACAAAAAACCAACAAAAGCTATTGATTTAATAAATAAAACTGAGTTGATTTTGTGAAAAAAAAAACAACAAAATATATTAATCTTTAGTTAATTTGATTAGAAAAAGGAAAGAAGAAAATCAAATTGTTAATCTCAAAAATGAAAAGGGAGAACTTTCCCCCAGTTAAGAGGAAAATAGAACAATAATTAGAAGATATTTTGCCTAACTTTATGCCAATAAATTTGATAACCTAAGTGAAATGGAGGAATATCTACAAACATATAGATTGTCCAGATTAACAGAAAAGGAAATAAATTACTTAAATAGTACCATTTTAGAAAAAGAAACAGAACAATCTATTTTAGCAACTCCCTAAGAAAAAAATTTCCAGGGCCAGATGGATTTACATGCGAATTCTATGAAACATTTAAAGAACAATTAACTCCAATACTATATAAACTATTTGAAAAAATAGGGAAGGAAGGACTCCTACCAAATTCCTTTTATGACACAGATATTGTACTGATATCTAAACCAGGCAGGATGAAAACAGAGAAAAAAATTATACATAAATTTTCCATAATGAATATTGATGCAAAAACTTTAAAAAAAATATTAGCAAAGAGATCACAGAAAGTCATCTCCAGCATAATACACCATGACCATGTAGTATTTATACCAGGAATGCAGGGCTGGTTCAGTATTAGGAAAATATTAGTATAATTGACTATATCAATAACCAAATTAACAAAAACCACATGATTATAGCAGTAGATGCAGAAAAATCATTCATATTAAAAGAGTATTGGAATAAATTGACTTTTCCTTAAAATAGTAGCATCCATTTAAAATGATCAGCAAGCATCATATATAATGGGGATAAACTAAAACTGTTCCCAATAGTTCTATGTGTGTGTGAAACAGTTATCCACTATCATCATTAATGTTTAATATTGTATTAGAAATGATACCTTTGACAATAAGAGAAGAAAAAGAGATTAAAGGAATTTCAGTAGGTAATGAGGAAACAAAATTATCACAATTTGCAGATGATATGATATTATACATAGAGAACCCTAGACAATCAACTAAAAAACTATTAGAAATAATCCACAACTTTAGCAAAGTTGCAGGATACAAAATAAATCCACATAAATTATCAGCATTTTTATACATAATTGACAAAACCGAACAGCAAGAGATACAAAGAGAAATTCCATTTATAATAACTGTCCATAGTATAAAATATTTGGGAATCTATCTGGCAAAGGAAAGTCAGGGAATATATAAGCAGAACTACACAATATTTTCCACACAAATAAAGTGAAATTTAAACAATTGAAAAAAACATCATGTTCTTTGATAGGTCAAGCAAATATAATAAACTTGACAATACTATCTAAACTAATTTGTTTATTTAGTGCTATACCAATCAAACTCCCAAAAAATATTTTACTGACCTAGAAAAAATAACAAACATATTCATCTGGAACAATAATAGGTCAAGAATTTCAAGAAAATTAATAAAAGAAAAGCAAATGAAGGTAGCCTAACTGTACCAGATTTAAGGTATATTATAAAGCAGTGGTCATCAAAACCATTTGGTTCTGGCTAAGAAATATAGTAGTTGATCAGTGAAATAGGTTAAGTTCAGTGGACAAAATAGTCAATCATTATAGGAATTTAGTCTTTGATAAATCCATGGGCCCCACCTCTTGGGGTAAGAATTCCCTATTTGACAAAAACTCCTGGGCAAATTGGAAACTAGTATGGCAGAAATTAGGCATTGACCCACACCTAACACCATATACCAAGATAAGGTCGAAATGGGTTCATGATCTAGACATAAAAAATGATATAAATAAATTAGAAAAATATATGATGATTTACCTCTCAGATCTGAGGAGAAGGAAGGAATTTGTGACCAAAGAAGAACTGAAGATCATTATTGATCACAAAATAGATAATATTGATTATATTAAGTTAAAAAGTTTTTGTACAATTCAAACTAATGCAGACAGGAATAGAAAGGAAGCAATAAACTAGGAAAGCATTTTTTACAATCAAAGGTTCTGATAAAGGCCTCATTTCTAAAATACATAGAGAATTAACTCAAATTTATAAGAATTCAAGCCATTCTGCAATCGATAAATGGTCAAAGGATATATGAACAGACAATTTTCAGATGAAGAAGTTGAAACTATTTCTAGTCATATGATAAAGTGCTCCAAATCACTATAGAGCAAAGAAATGCAAATTAAGACAACTCTGAGATACCAGTACCCACATTTCAGATTGGCTAAGATGACAGGAAAAGATAATGATAAATGTTGAGGGGATGTGGGAAAACTGGGACACTGATATTTTGTTGGTGGAACTGTGAACATGAACAGATCCAAACATTCTGGAGAGCAATTTGGAATTATGCTCAAAAAGTTATCAAACTGCTCATACCCTTTGATCCAATAGTGTTTCTACTGGGCTTATATTTAGAGATACTAAAGGAGGGAAGGGACCCACATGTGCAAAAAATTCTTGTGTCAGGTTTTTTGTAGTGGCAAGAAACTGGAAAATGAATGGATGCTCTTCAATTGAAAAATGGCTGAATAAATGATGGTATATGAATGTTATGAAATATTACATATTATTCTGTAAAAATGACCAGCAAGATTATTTCAGACAGGCCTGGAGAGACTTACATGAACTGATGCTAAGTGAAATGACCAGAATCAGGAGATCATTATACACAACTATAAGATTATATGATGATCAATTCTGATAGATATGGCTCTCTTCAACAAAGAGATGTCAAACCAGTTCCATTTGCTCATTTATAAAGAAAGTCAACTACACCCAGAAAGAAAATTGTGGGAACTGAGTGTGGTTCACAACATAGCATTCTAACTCTTTTTGTTGTTGTTTGCATTTTATTTTGTTTCTTCCTTTTTTCTAACTGGTTTGATTGGATTTTTCTTGTGCAGCATGATAATTGTATAAATATTTATGCATGTAATGGATTTAACATCTATTTCTACCATGTTTAACATGTATTGGACTATTTGCCATCTAAGGGAGGGCTTGGGGAAAAGGGGGGGAATTGGAACACAAGGTTTTGCAAGGGCTCCTGTTGAAGAATTGTCCATGCATGTGTTACAAAAAAATTTTTAATAAAAATAAATAATAATGAATAAATTAAAATAAAAAAGTTGTGAAATTTATTGTAAAAATGAGCAAAGAAGAAAATAAAGAATGTGACCACAAAAAGCTATTATGGTTGCAGGGAAGACCAAGGCAAAAACGGAGAAGAGAACAGAATGAATATACTTACAGATAAAGCCTCAGAGAAAAATGCTGATTGTACTCAAGCCCCCCAAAAATTACTGGAAAAGTTAAAAGAAATAATTTTTTGGAAGTATTAAAGATCAAGAGTATCAAAGTAACAAAGTATCTAATTTTAAAAATGTAAAGGGAGGAGGTTTAGTAGTACCACATTTTAGACTTTATAATAAGACAGTAATCATCTAAAATGTAGAAAATGACTATAATAATCTAGTGTTTGACTAGTTTTGGGGATAACAATTCATTATTTGCTAAAAAGCAAAAAAAAAAAGATATTGAGAAGCAATGATTGTGGTGATTACTCATCTTGGGAACTGTATTTGATGAAAAATATCACTAAAACTTTGAAGTATATCTTTGAGATGTCTCCGTGTTATCCCTCTTCTTCTTTTAATATTATATAATATCAGTAAGAGAAAATTAAATGTTAAACATGGCATAAAATAAACAAAAGTTATAAAAATGGTGATTGATTTTAGTGCTGTAAACCATATTAAGATCATTATACCTTTATTATAAACTATTTGCTTTGGGAATGGATTAAATAGGGAACATTGAATATATATATACCATGAAGGGTATAGAAAAATCCAAAATCTGTAAGGCAATAAGGAAGAAGGACTAAGATAAATGGGCAAAAGACAAAGAGGAAAAAAAGAGTAGGAGAAGAAGACAAGGAGGGAATTCACAGGTGGATAAAGGTTAAGTGAGTGCAAGGTAAATTACAAAGAAGAATTAAAGTAGAAGAGTTAGCAAGCATAGGAATAAGAGATATACACAAACACTATAACAAAAATCAAGAATAGAATTTATTTGGAAAAATAAGAAGGAGTAGTAATCACTGATCTTACACAGAATCAAACTTAAAGATTCAATAAGAGAAATCTACATCATATGTCAACATATTAATATTGTTTTGATGCATTTTTACATATGCACAAACACACACACATATATATCTATCTCTATCTTTATCTATATAAATATGTGTACGTTGGTCTGAGTATACAGAAATATGTATCCATATAGTTCTGTGTGTGTGTGTGTTTGTATACACATGTGTGTTTATATCTATGTATACATGTATATATAAATATATCTGTGCTTTACCATGTATTGCTTGGGTAGGTGATGAAAAATAGAAAAGAAAATAAAGCAAAAAGCAGTGAGCAACAGAAAACAAAGGAATAAGGAGGCAAAGAAATGATGGATATTCATGAACAAAATTTCTTCTATTATTATATATGCTTTTTTGAAATGGAAATTTATTGTTATATATTTTGAATCCTCCATGATGCTCTGCTGAGCTTATGACAGATTTCTATTCTGTTTTTATTTTCTTTTTTATCTTTTTTCTATTCCTTTTTTATTTTGTACTCAGTGCAAATAAAAAAAAAACCTTAAATATCTCAGAAAGAGAAATAAACCATCTAGTAGCATTATCTATAGTGAGGATAAACTAGAAACCATCTGAAATAAAATCAAGGGTGGAACAAAGCTGTTCATTACAGTCATTATTATTCCACATTATATCAGGAATTTTAGTTTTAGCAATAGAAGAAAAAAAATGAAGGATTTAGAATAGGCAATGAGGAAACAAAACTATCATTTTTTTCCCCCCAGATTTAATGATGGTATACTTAGAGAACTCTGGAGCATTACTTAAAAAAAAACAAATAACTTGTATACTTACCAACTTTAGCAAACTCGTAGAGCATAAGACAAACCCAGGTAAATCATCAGCATTTCTGTATGTTACTAACAAAGTCCAGCAGTAAGAGATAGAAACAGAAATTTCATTTAAAATAAATGTAGATAATATAACATATCTGAGAATCTCTCTGACAATATAAACCTAGGAAATATATAAACACAATTACAAAATGCTTTTAACACATAAAGTTAAATCTAAGCAATTGGGAAAGTATCAAGTGCTCATGGGTAGGCTGAACTAGCATAATAAAAATCACAATTTTGATTAAACTAATTTAATTATTTAGTGTCATATCAATCAAATTACAAGAAGACAATCTGATAGAAAAATAGCAATAAATATCATCTGGAATGACAAAAGGTCAGGAATATGAAGGGAATTAATGACAAAAATGCAAAGGAAGGTGTTCTAGTAATGCTAGATTGTAAACTATATTGTAAAGCAATAATCATCAAAACTTTTTGGTATTGGATAAGACAAAAAGTGGTAGATCAATGGAAGAGACTAGGTATATAAGATAGTCAGTGACCATGGTAACCTAATGTTTTGATAAACCCCCAAACCCTTGCTTTTGGGATAAGAACTCATTATTTGACAAAAACTTCTGGGATAAGCAGAAAATAATAAAACAAGAATTACGTATAAATCAATATATTACACTACATACAAAGATTAGGTCAAAGTGGGTATGTATTCAGACATAAAGGGTAACATCATAAGCAAATCAGAAGAAAAGTGAATAGTTCATCTGTCAGAGCTATGGGGAAGGAAAGTATTAATGACCAAACAAGAGATAGAGAGCATCTTGAAATGTAAAAGAGATAATTTTAATTGTATCAAATTTAGAAATGCTTTTACACAAACAAAAAATTTACACATTTTCTCCTTTGTCTCTTATCTTCCTTATTATAAGCTTCCAGAAAATCTTTTATTAGGTAATTTATTAGTTGTGGTTTGTTGCCCTTCTTGAAGAATTTAATTGACAGAGATAATCAAAACAGTGATATTTTTCAGTGTTTATTAAATAAAACAAATTGTTCTGGAGATTGATGGATAACTCATGTGGGAGAAGAAGTATTCTTTCTAGTTATAATTATCTTTTTGTCTGTAACTATTTCTGAAAAATAAATGAGCCTGGGAAATTTTGGCTGATAATATTAAATTACATAATATTTAATTGTCACATTGTCAAAGATTATGATTTTTATTATAAAGATGTAATAACCTTAATATGGTTTACAATCCATTAGTTTAAAAATCAATCATCACAATTTTTATAACTTTTGTTTATTTTATGCCATGTTCTTTGGAAAAATCATTTAACATTTAATTTTTCCTTATTGATATTTCATGATATTAAAAGAAGAAGAGGGATAACACAGAGACATTTCAAAGATATATTTCGAGGCATTATTGAAGTTGTTTTCTTCAAACACAATTCCCAAGTTGAGTAATCACCACTACCATTGTTCAGAGAATAGAAGTTTGGATTAGGTGACCTACAACTTAGGCTGTGTCTAAGTCAATTTAAAAGGACTAGTTTATTTTGTCCTCATATAACTGAGGAGGACATAATGAAGAAGTATTATGAGCTTAGATTAATAATGGCGTAGGCATAGAGTTCTAAAGTACCTTTAGCAGAGATAAATAAATCTACGATCTCAATTCCAAGATGTACAAAGAACTGAAAAAGTTGCCAAGTTATCATTGTTAGTTTCCATGTTTCAAATGGTAAAATGGAAGAAAAAAATATGTACATATGTTCATGTGTATGTATCTATATTTTTATATGTGTATATACTTTGGGAGCTCTTCATAAATAAACATATCTTAAAAGAGTATATATTCATTAGAATAAGTTAGAATAAAATTTTCTCCACTATAATAAATAATTCTGCATAGCAAGGTATGTTTTTGCCTTTTTTGGATGTCCAGTGCTCAGCAAAGTGCCTCTCACATAGAAATTTTTTTTAATATAAGGAAAATGAAAAATCCAAGATACTTAAAAGCTATCTAATTGTAAAATTACATATCACAGTTAAAGAGAAATTTTAAATAAAAATTATTTTTAATGATAATCTTTGAAATAACATTTTCCTACAAGTTGTCAAAATAATAAACTAGAAATTGTTATTATTAGGATATTCCTAATCATTATGTGCAAATTTGCCAAGTACTGGAATCAGTAAGACTTAAGTAATTTGCTAGCAATGAACTATTTTTTATAAACTCAGAAATAATACAAAACTTATTAAGATAATAGCATCTTAGAAAAAAAGTAATAATAATGACAGAAGGTAAAAATTTAAAGCAAATGAAGACTAGCTTGGTTTAACTTCCATATCATAGTTTATTTATCAGTTGTAGTGACTATCAAGAATGCAGTCAAAAAGAGCTTTTAAAGTTAAAAAATCATCAAATATTCATTTATTCATTCAATGAAATTAATAAGCACTTTACAAATAAATAAATTCAGTTCTAAACAATGGGAAAAATGTCAATTGCTCATAAATAATCTGAGCCAATATGAGAAAATGACAATTCTATCTAAAGACATCTATTTATTCAGTTGCCATACCCATCAAACTGCCAAAAATCATTTTAATTTTTAAATAAATAAATAAAGTAAATGATAGAAAAAATAATAACAAAATTCATCTGGAAGAACAGAGTTTAATAATATCAAGAAAAGTAAGGAAAAATGCAAAGGAAGTTGACCTAGCCATACCAGACCTCAAACTATATTTAAAAAAGTGGTCATCAAAAGCATTTGGTACTGGCTAATCAACAGAGATCAATAGAATGGATTAGATACACAAGACACAATAGTTTATAACTATAATAATCTGCTGTTTGGTAAATCCAAAGACTCCTTCTACTGAAATAGGAATTAACTTTTTAACAAAAGCTATTGAGAAAACTGGAAAATATTATGGCAAAAACTAAGTGAAGACCAACATCTCAAACTTCATGCCAAGAAAATGAGTTCATGAATTAGACATGAAGGATGCTACTATGAGCAATTTAGGATACCAAAAGATAGTTTACTTGAGAGATCTTTGGAGAAAGGAGAAATTCATGATTGAACAAGAAATAGAGAATATCATAAAATGCAAAATGGATAATTTTGATTATATTAAATTTGACAGTTTTTTCATAAAGAAAACTAATGCGTGCAATATTAGAAGGGAAGCTGAAAGTTGGGTAATAATTTTCATAATCAGTGTTTCTAATAAACTCATTTCTAAAATAAGGGACTGTGTCAACTTTATAATAGAGTACAAATCATTCCCCCAATTAATAGTCAAAGGATATGAACAGATAATTTTTAGAAGAATGTAAAGGGCAGGAAATTTGGAGAAATATACAACAAGGTGTTAACATTGATAATACAATGGTTATCTAGTTTAGCATGTGAGTTCTCTAGTTCAGTATGATTGAATTAATCTTACAACAAATAATGGTTCCCTAGTGATATAATGATTGGTTTATACTCAGTATACTGTAATGATGCAATTGTAATGGAGTACATAAGCTGGAGACAAACAGCCAGAGAAAAAGAAGACAGAGGGCTGAAGGCTGGAGCTCAAGCTCTTGGACTCAGACAGCCTTCAAGATAAGAGACCATCCTGGTGGCTCTCTTGCCACCTGCACTGAAATCAAGACCCATTTCAGAGGACCTCCAGAAAGCTAGTCCAGGCTCCAGGCAAAGGAGATAGACTGTGAAGGAGATAATAAAGACTTTGGACTTTATCCTTGACTATTCTCATGGTGATTACTCAGCTGAAACCAAGGTGGTCCCCCAGACCTCCAGAAAGCTAACCAGAACATTACAGAAGATGAAATTAAAATCATCAATATTCATAAAAATGCTCTAAATCACTATTGATTAGAGAAATACAAATTAAAAAATGAGGTTGCACTTCACACCTAATAAATTACCTAAGATACCTAAGAGGGGATGTGGGAAAACTAGGATAATAATCCATTGTTATTGAAGTTGTGAACTGATCTAGCAGTTCTGGAGAACAATTTGAAAGTAGTCCCAAAGTGTTACAAAATTGCACATAACTTTTGATCTAACAGTGTCACTATTACATCTATATCCCAAAAAGATCATTAAAAAATGGATCAAGACTCACTCAACATGTGTAAAAATGTTTGTGGCAGGCTTTTTGTGGTGGCAATGAATTGGAAATTGAGTTGATACCTATTAATTAGGTAATGAATGGCTAGATAATTTATTGTATTTGATTGTAATAGAATACTATTATTCTATAACAAATGATGAGCAGGATGATTTAAAAAAAAATCTTGAAAGATTTATAGGAAATGATGCTGAGCAGGACCAAGACAACACTGTTCATAGAGCAAAATTGTGTCATGTTCTACTCCAGCAAAAAAATGATTTTAGACAATTCTAACAGACTTGGAATGGAAAATGCCATCCATATCCAGAAAAAAGAACTAGACTGAATGGTAATCAAAGCATATTATCAAAGCATCACTTTTTTCATGGTTTTCCCTTTTGATCTCATTTTTTCTTTCCTAACATGACATACATAAATATGTTTAAAAGGATTGTATATATTTAATACCTATTAGAGTGCTTGCTGTTTTGGGGAGGTGAGAGGTAAGGACAAAAAGAGTAAAAGTTTGGAACTCAAAATCTTACAAAATAAATGTTAAAAACCACTTTTAAAACACTATTTTGTATGTAATTATGAAGAAACAGTTTTTTCCTTTTTATGTTTTTGATGATTTTCTTGAAATCTATATTTGGAGATCAAATTTTCTGTTCAACTCTGGTCTTTTCATCAGAAATAAATGAAATTCATCTGTTTCATTGAATGTATGCCTTTTACCTGAAAGATAATGCTTAATTTCACTGTATAGTCGATTCCTGGCTGCAATTCAAGTCCCTTTGCCTTTCAGAATATCATAATCCAGGCCCCTCATTCCTTTAAAGTGAAAGCTGCTAAGTCCTGGGTAATCCTGATTGTGATTCCTTAATATTTGATTTTTTTTTCTTTCTGGCTGCTTGCAATATTTTCTCCTTGATCTGATCATACTGAAATTTAGCTATGTTATTCCTTGGAGTTTTCATTTTGGGGTCTCTTTCAGGAAATGATAAGTGAATTCTTTAAATTGTTATTTTACTCTCTGATTCTAGGACATCAGGGCAGTTTTCCTTCATGGTTAACTGAAAGATGTTGTCTAGGTGCTTTTTTTTTCTTCATAAATTTCAGGTAGTCCAATAATTCTTAGATTGTCTCTCCTGGATCTATTTTCCAGGTCAGTTATTTTTCCAATGATATATTTTACATTTTTAAATTTTTTTTAATTTTGGGGGGTTTTGTTTGAACATTCTGGATGTCTTGTTGAGTTATTTACTTCCATGTGTTCAATTCTAACTTTTAGTGAAGTATTTTCTTCATTTAGATTTTTTACCTACTTTTGCATGTGGTCAATTGAACTTTTAAATGAGTTGTTGATTGGATTTTTTTTCCATTTCACAAATTCCAATTTCCAAATGAGTTAATTTATTTTTCCATTTCATCAAATCTATTTTGTAAGGAGTTATATACGTTTTCCATTTCACTTAATCTATTTTTAAGGAGTATTTTTTTCAAATAATCTGTTTCCTTTTCCAAATTCTCCAGCAAGGTTCTCAATTCCTTTACCTATTTTTCTTCTAATTCTCTTCTAAGATCCCTTTTGAATTCTTCCAAGAGAACACTGTGAAATGGAGACCAACTCATATCACCTTTTGGGGTTTCATCTGGAAATTATTTATCTTTAATACCCTCAGGGTTTGAAGTCTGTTCTCTGTCTCCATAAAAGCTATCTATGTTTAGAGCTCCTTTTGCTTTTTTGCTCATTTTTAAGGTTTAACTTTTGCTGTTAAGGCAAAAGGGAGATTGCCCAAGCTTTCTCTATAGAAAACAGCAGCTTCATGCTGCATTAGGGTCAGTCCTGCTGATTTCCTTCCCATGCTGAATGGTCATGGCCAAGTCCTGTGTCTGGAGCTCAGGGGCTCACTACTTGCTATTTGTCTTTGCATTGAATCTCTCACATCTAATCTGTTCTGAGCTAGGACAGAGTAGCCAACACTGCTGTATTTTGACTAAGATACTCCTGGTAGATTCCCCTGGATTGTGGATACTACTTTGTTCTGGGTCCCCACACTCAGCTACTTCTCTCTTTCCCCATCGAAACAGAGCTTTTCTGAAATTCTTCCAAAATATCTTCTGCTAGAAATTCTTTATGCATTCTGTCACTCCAAAACTAGTTCAGAGGCTTGATCTGGTGTTGATCTGAGGAAACCCAGAAAGAGCACAGAAAAAGATTTGTCTACTCTTCACCCATCTTGACTCTGCTCTACTATATGTATCTGTAGAAAAACAAAATCATTAGTAAGTAAAAAGAAAAGAAAAAGAAAATGTCCCTAGGCATCAGGGGTGCCTTTTGATATTTGAACACAGAGATTATGTGGGCAGATGTATATTTATTTGAAATACTATGCATAACAATGCCAGTAATTGGCAATATGGAGAAAGTTTAAAAATTAAAGAAAATAATATTAATCTCATAAAGTTATATTGCTACTTTCTTCATAGTAATTAAGTTAGATAATATTACATTTTGATAATGAAACAAAAGAAACTAAGAATTAACACAATTTAGAAGGAAAACATTAAGGTTACAAAAATGAAATATGGATCATCATCAGTAAGGGATATGAAAGTTGATATTTAGTCATGGTTAAAACAGCAGATATTAGGAAGTTGTTTTGTATTTTATCTTAAATGAAGTCTTTAAATCTCTTGAAATAGTGAACTCAATTTTATTGCCTGTACAGAGAAAAAGAAAGATGATAAATCTGGGTTATAAGGGAACTATGGAAAATGTTTATGATCATCGAATATTTATGGCTCATGAACAATATGCATGGATTCTCAATTACAGTCACTGTTCAAAACATGTAGGGAATGCTGACCTTGAAAGTTTTTTTTTTTTTTAACATACTAAGAATATGTAGTCAACAAGCATTATAAACTCAGGTAAAAGCCAGTTCATATGTCGATTTGATTGGACAAATGTTTAAAGAATGAGTACAGATATACTTTTCCTTTCTGTTCATCTATATGATTAATAATAATGTAGTTGCCTTCATCAGACAACATATCTGAAAAAGCTGATACTAGATAAGTATAGATTTTGTATAGATATTATTATTTTAATATGTCAATAATATATTGTTTATGCATTCTGTCATAATATGTCAATATGAACAAAGGCAACTTAGATGCACAGTGGATACAGTGCTGGGCCTGAAGTCAGGAGGATCTGAGTCCAAATCTAGCTTTTAACATTTACTAGCTATCTAGTAAATGGGCAAATCCCTTAACCTAATTTGCCTCAATTCCCTCATTTGTAAAATGAGCTGGAGAAGGAAATGGGAAACCACTCCAGTAACTTTGTCAAGAAACCCTCAAATTGGGTCATAGAGAGTTAGACATAACTGAAATAACTCAACAACAGCAACAAAGATAAAAGATAAATGACCAAAAATTCATTTCATTTTTAAAATTTTAGAACTAGAATGTATTTCTGAGAGCATCTAGCTGAGCATTATCACTTTGTGGGTAAGGAAACCGAGCCCTAGAGAAAGAAATACCAAATAGGTCTTTGAATCAATATTTTAAGATAAATTTAATTGATTAAAAAAGTAGAAAGTTGAGAAGAGTTATGAATACATAATGCCAATTGATTAAAGATAGATATAAGAAATATGCTTCTAGTTGACACTGCAAGATCATGAAATTACTGCTGGAGTAAATTTTTATGACAATTACAAGTGGAAAGGTTGGCTACTTCAATGAGAACTTCCTTCAAGAAACCTATCAGTGACAGATGGTTTGAGGGTAAGAACCTGTAATGATTATTATGTTATCTCTGTTTTATGTGTTTATTAATGCATGTATTTATTAATCTCGATTTTTTCTAAGTTTCTAAAGGCATGAAAGAGCTGTCAGTTCCTATAATTTGTTGAAATGGATGCAGTGAGGGAAAAGCATTTAGAGGAAGGAAATACTATCTAGTTAAAAACTAGTCCTATTTTCATTCTATTAATTCTCAATTCTATTTAAATTAAACATTTACTATAGCATTGCTGTTCCTTATCTGGTTCTTTTAATAGAATGAGCAGCTCAAAATTGAGTTCTGAGTTTATTTTCAGAGGTTCTAAAATTTACACCTAAATGATGAAGAAACAAAAGCAAACTAATACAGTAAAAGTTAAGGGACTTGTTCAGGTTTACATGCAGAATATGTGTGTGTGAGTCATGGGAGACTTGAATTTAGGTTTTTGGGACTTTGAGAATAAAGAACCATCTTGATTAATTGTAGATTTCTTAAATATAACAAATAAGTGATGACTAAAATAAGATGGCAAAGCAAAGTCTTACCAATCATCTTCATTACAACTCTGTTCCATTTAAATTGAAGACAGAAGCTTGTTGTGTCAACTTTTTATAATCTTCTCTAAAATACATTGACCTCTTTGTCTTACTTTTCTAATGCATTTCTATCACTTAGCACTTAGGTGGTGCAGGAGATAGAACATGGCATGTTGAAGATAAACTTTAGCTTCATACATATTCTAGCTATATGACTTGAGTAAGTCATTTAATTTATTTTTGCCTTAGTTCCCACATTTGTTAAATGAAAATAATAATAGCACCTACTTTGGAGGGTTCTTGTAAAAATAAAATAACATATATAAAGTACTTTGTAAAATTTAGAAAGGTAGTTGTTAAGCATTTGCTTCTAGTGTGTTAAGTATTATACTGAGTACTAAGTATATAAACAAAGGCAAAATATAATACCTTATCCTCAAGGAGCTCAGACTAGTGGAAGAGATACCATCTAGGTTTTATGCATAAAAGTAGTATATACAGGACAAATGAAAAATACTGAACAGAGGAAAACATCAGAATTAGGTGGACTCAAGAAAGTCTTCCTTTAGAAAATGAAATTTTATTTGAAGCAAGGGAAGATGAGATATGGAGATGAGAAGGGAAAACATTTCATGCATGGAGAATAGCTAATGAAAATGTTTGGATTAAGAAGATGGATTATAATATATAAGGAATAGCTATGAGAGCAGTATGCATGGTCCAAGAAGAATGGAATGGGATATGTCTTGGGGATAGGGGAAGAGAGCCAAGTTATGATGGCCTTGAAACATATTTGATTCTGTAGGTGATGAGGAGTTCCTGTTTTGATTAAAAGATTTACATGGGTCAAAACTCTGCTTTAGAGAGATAAGCGTTACCTCTAATGGGGCAATGGATATAAAAGGGGAGAAACCTAAGGCAAAGAGATTAACCAAGCAAAAGTTGTAATAGTCCAGACATGAGGTGATGAGCACCTGCAATGGAATGGTGGAAGTGTCAAAGGAGAGAAGAGAGAATATGCAAGAAATGTTATAAAAGTAAATCAACAGACCTTGATAACAAATTTGATATAGGGACATAGTAGACACACTAAAGGATTAAAAATAAAATCTACATTGGCTGAACAAGCTGCAGTACAAAAAGTTATAGAATATTTGTTGTTCTATTAAAAAATATGAACAAGGTGATTATAGAAAGACCTGGAAAGATTTACATGAATTGATACTGAGTGAAACAAATTAAACCTGGAATATATTGTGTGGAATAAGAGCAAGAATAAACAATGATCAAATATGAAAGACTTGATTCTTCTCAATGGTTCAGTTATCTCAAGTAATCCCAACATACTTTGGACAGAAAATTCCATTTGAATCCAGAAAAAGATCTAAAGAGGCTGAATGTAAATCAACACATGCTATGTTCATTTATTTTTTTCCTGTTTTTTTTTTTCTTTCTTCCATAGTCTTTCCCTTTTGCTCTGAGTTATCTCTCTCTACGTGATTCGTAAAGCAAGGGGTATTAAAATAGATTTTAAAAATCTACATTGTGAGCCTAGAAAACTTGGAGGATGGTGGTGACATTAATGGGAGAGTTTAGAAGAGGATCAGATTTTGGGGAAAAGATATACCATTTTGCACATGATGTTTATGGAACACCTAGTTCAAGAGCAAACAGTTGGAAATGGAAGACTGAAGATCAGCAGCTTGATAAGTTAGAGCTTGATAAGTAGTTAGAGAATCATAAGGATGATAATTGAATTCATGGGAGCAGATGAGATTACCCAATTAAAAGTATGAAAATATGACTCTTTCTTTGGAAAAATTAGCTTTCCCCTAAGTCAGGGTTGGTGGGAGAAGGCTCAGAGTTCCCTTGTTTGGGGAATTCCAGATCCTAAAGAAGGATAAAATGAATTTTTTTGAGGAAATTGGAGACATGGGCTGGTTTATATACAGTAGGGAAGCTGCCAGAAGAGAGAAAGAGAAAGACAGAGAGATAGATAGAAATAGATGGACACATAGCCAAACTCAGACAGCCAGAGTCAGAGATACATACAGGGCCATCTGCAGAGAGAGATAGAGATAGAGTGACAAGAGACAGAGAGACAGAGATAGAATGTGTGTGGGGGAGAGAGAAAGAAAGATGAATGAGAGTGTGGATAATAAAAGGGAAACTGTACTAGAAGGAAAAGTAAAGGAGTGAAGAATTAGAGGTCACAGTGTAGACAAAGAATAATGTTGGGGTAGAAGGGAAGAAGAAATGCAAGATAGAAGAAGAGGTGTAAGGACAATGGATTATGAACAGATCTTTCCTTCTTCTGAGGTTTAGCTAAAATACATTCTTTTGAACTTCTTAAAATCATTTTGTTTAAAACTAACTTCCATTAGTTTCTTAATTGTATTCAGGCAATGGCATATTATCAAGTTTTCTCAAATACTCTGAAATCTCTTCCTTTGTAATATGACTTCAACTGATCAAGAGCTTTCCCCATACTAAAACTGAACAAATAATGGATATCTTCTCATCTGATTAAGACATCAATGTTCAAAATGTTATTACTCAAAATGATTGAGGTAATGATTGATTTACTCAATCTTCATCTTTATATAACATAAACATATTAAAAGTGAAGGGAGACACCTAGGAAGAATGATGATTTGGCAGGAATTTGTTCCACTAACTTGAAAGTGAAGGAAACATTCAGACTAGGTAGTTTGTCTTGGGGTCAATAAATGGCCTTACAAAGGGCAATTTTGTGGGGCTTCAACATTTCATTTAATAAGTGTCTTGTATAGACTATTAATATGACTCATGGTAGTGAATCTTCAATTTAGTTCTCCTAATCAAAATTAAGAACTCAGTGTAGTATCTTATATCTTTAGTTAAAGTAATCCAGATTAAGGAACGGATCAATGCCATCTTCTCCAAAAGGCTGGTAATAGTGATGGTTTGGGGCACTTTTTAATACCATTAGTTCTCCCATAGCATAATGTAGCCTACTGACTACAGTAGTATTTCTGTCTGTTACTTCCAGAAAACACATAGAGAGATAGATTATCCAGTTTAGATCATCTCATTCACATAAAAAAGAATACAAAATAAAGACATAAGGCTTTAATTGGACTCTACTCAGTGATGGCAAAATGTAAAATAACTAATGATCAACTCTGATATGAATGTCCAAATGAGACATGTACTAGCCTCTTGATTATAATCATTATAATTTTTTTTGTTTTACTATATTTTCTCTGTCAAATAAACCTGTACCTCATTCATGTTTTTACTTTGGGTAACTTTTCCCCCTTAACTCCTCCCCTACCAATGTATGTATCAGATAGTGTAATAAGTTTCCCACTATGTATCAGGCACTATAATAAGTTTCAAGGATAAAAAAAAAAGGAATAGAGTAAGGAATAACAGGTGCATAACTTGAGGGTTTCATGGCAACTATGAAATGATAAAAATCCCATGAAAGCTGTCAGTACATAATGAAGATCATGTGTGAAGGGTATTTAAAATGGCATGCCCATAGTCATTCAGAGGAGAAGTAGTCGATGGATCTATAATTCAGATAAGCTAAAAGCTTATTAATGACACAATCAAGATTAATCTCTTGATCACTTAAGTCTCAGTGCTTTTTCTTTTAGATTGAATCTTCTCTAGTGTATTTCTATAGTGTAGTCTATTTCTAATATATGCATTAGAATTTATGAAGAGATAATTTAAGAAGCTACTGAATGAAAAAAAACAGTCTTACATAATAGTAGAAATTCACCAAGAAATTTTCAGTAGAGTTTCCTGCCTACTTAAAAATTTCCTTCAAGCCCTAGCTCCTTGCATACCTGTGTGATCTGGATTTTAACTAGATGATTGCACATGATTTTTTTTCTAATATTGTAGTAATTTATACCTATAGACCTTCCTGTATACTTTTGGAAGGACTTTATGACATTTGACTATGGCTTTATCAGGAAAATATTTCATTAATTCTTTTCTATACTCTTATAAACTGACATCACAACACTGACAGAAACTGAGCTTTATATTTAAGTGATGCATTACACCCATGAATCCGTTCCTTGGGTCAGATGTTTTCACAGTATTAACACCTAACAGTTATATTGGGATGCCCAGAACATAGCATTATAAACCCATATTTGCGTTTGAAACAAATGGTAAAAATGTTTAACAATTAGTGACTATAGAAGCCTTGGGAAAGTGGTGACTATGACTTTATTGGTGTTGCTCCCAAGAAGTGTTAGATATCTTCTTTGAGGTTAGAAAATAAATGCCTTATTCTCATTTCACACTATAACAGATCTTGTAGCAATATGTTATCTCTCTACTCTATAACATGGCGATGATCTGGAGATGACCACCTGTACATCTTATTCAAAGCCATAGTCCACCTGAAGATATCACTCACAACACAGCTAGTTTAAAGCTTTTGGAACAGAGCATTCCTGGACTTTTATTGTAAAATTTCTTTAAGTTTTAATGATATTTTCAATATGTTATCTGGCAACTTTTATGCAAATGTAGAATCTGATAAGAAAATTGCATAAAAACCAAACAAGCAAATAGATAAATGAATTCAGAACTATGAGCATAAACAAAATTATAGATAAGTAAGTGAATGAATGAATATGTATGAATACACATTTATACAAAAATATATTGTGGATTTCAGTTGTATAGAATTAACCTTATCAATTTCATTTACTTTTCATTAGCCTTGAAACTAGCTATAAAGAAATAAATACAGAATGTTTTCACTGGTATGAGGAAATATGACCAAACATAACCAAAGTTGAACACAACTAAGAAACCACAGCAATTACAACAAATCTCTTCACTCTGATACCTATCTAATTATTAACTGTCTCTTAATTTGTTCTAATAAACAACCAGAGCAATTTATACTCACTGAAAACTTCCTCAACTCTTTCTTAGCATTTTATTCTTTAAATCTCTTTTATTCATTTTTCTTTTTAACAATTTTATTTTTGAGTATTTGATATTTACCTTTATTAGATTTTGATTTCCTTTTTTTTCATTTTTGTTTCTCCTGACCCCCTTTAATCACTCTCCTAGATAGCAATCTGATAAAGGTCATACAAGCACAATCATGTTAAACATATTTCCATATTAGTCATGTTTTGAAAGAAGAATCAGGAAAAAACATAAAAAACAAAAAAAGTGAAAATAATATTCTTTAATATGATGTGGAAAGCATTTTCCATCATGACTTCTTTAGAATGTTCTTAGATCATTGTACTGATGAAAAGAGCAACATTTATCAAAGTTAATCATCTGCCCAACATTGCTGTTACTGTGTATGACATGTTTCTGCTTCTGCTCACTTCATTCAGCATCAGTTTATGTCTTTTCAGATTTTTCTGAAATATTATTGCTCATTATTTGTTATAGAACAACAGTATTCTATTACATTCATATTCCACAATTTGCTCAGTTATTCCCCCATTGATGGGAATCCCCTCAATTTTCATTTTTTTTTGCCACCACAAAAAGAACTACTATAAATATCTTTATACATGTAGATCCTTTTCCATTTTTTGATATCTTTGCGATATAGACATAGTAGAGGCATTTTGGGGTTAAAAGATATGCCCAGTTTTATAGGCTTTTGGGCATAGCTGCAAATTGCTCTCTAGAATAGTTGGATCCACCAAGCCTACCAACAATACATTAATGTTCCAATTTCCCCATATCCAACATTTATCATTTTCCTTCTCAGTCATATTAGTCAATATTATAGCTGTGAAGTCATACCTCAGAGTTGTTTTAATTTGCTTTTCTCTAATTAATTTTTCATGTGAAAATTGTCCATATCCTTTGGCTATTTATCAATTGGAGAATGACTTTTATTCTTATAAATTTGAATCAGTTCTCTCTATGTATTAGAAATAAGTTTTTATCAAAAACACTGATTGTAAAAATTATATCTTCCTGTAATACATGAGATAAAGGAATATAATTCCACATCCATGTTTTTAACTCTGCTTTACATTCTCCAGCTTATAACATAGGGAATAACAACTTCTATACACTTAATAGACATTCAATAAAACAATTATAATATAAAGCAAACAGAATGTTTGTGGCAGCTCTATTTGTAGTAGCCAGAAACTGGAAACTGAGTGGATGCCCATCAGTTGGAGAATGGCTGAATAAATTGTGGTATATGAATATTATGGAATATTATTGTTCAGTAAGAAATGACCAGCCGGATGATTTCAGAAAGGCCTGGAGAGACTTACATGAACTGACGCTGAGTGAAATGAGCAGGACCAGGAGATCATTATATACTTCAACAACAATATTATGTGATGATCAATTCTCATGGACATGGTCCTCTTCAACAATGAGATGAACCAAATCAGTTCTATTTGAGAAGTAATGAATCGAACCACAAAAGAACTCTGGGAGATGACTATGAATCATTACATAGAATTCCCAATCTCCATATTTTTGTCCACCTGCATTTTTTATTTCTTTCATAGGCTAATAGTACACTATTTCAAAATCTGATTCTTTTTGTACAGCAAAATAACTGCTTGGACATGTATACTTATATTGTATTTAATTTATACTTTAACATATTTAACATGTATTGGTCAACCTGCCATCTGGGGGAGACGGTTGGGGGGAAGAAGGGGAAAAATTGGAACAAAAGGTTTGGCAATTGTCAATGCTGTAAAATTATCCATGCATATAACTTGTAAATAAAAAGCTATAATTAAAAAATAATAATATAAAGCAACCAATTAAAAATATTCACTGCACCTATCATTTACTAAGCATTCAATGGAGATACAAGGATAAAATGAAACATTCTCTTCCTATAATGTTTGAATGAATAGCTAGATATATAAATAGCATTATATTAGTGGTATGAGCAACAGCCTTATATAATATACAATATATTTTTTTGCTTTTAAACTAATTTCAACTACATTTATTATGGTGGCATAAAATTACCTATATTTCTTTGGTAAAATACTTTGTGACTATATCCATCTGTTAAATGATACATTTTTGAGAAACAAAATACATGATTATAAAAATTATTTGATAGATTTTTTTTCTCTTTGTTCTTTGTGTAGAAATGAAACAGCACATAGGAAAAAATCCCCCCTGAAACAGAACACCCCCAACAAATTTATTAATTTAATGGGAATTTAATAAAGAGTTGTTTATTTCAATGTTTACAGTTTGATGCAAAGATAAATTATCAGTATGAATTCTAATTCTGTGCTAGTTATTTATGTAAGTGGACTGCATTATAGTCACACTGCAAGCAATGATGCACTTCAAAGATTGTGCTGATGCAGATGTGATAAACTAGAACAAAGTTTAAATGTGTTGTAAATGTCAGCAGAATCTCACAAGTAAATTATGACCTAACCATTGACTTTCTGAACATTTTAGTTACATTTTATGTGTTTCATATAATGAAAGTGTACCACTATTCAAATGATATAAACAGACAAGGAACAACTACTAAACAACATCATGGACCAATATTTAACCCTGTATTTTGATCATTGGATTTAAATTGTACAGTAAACTCAATTTCCTGGGGAAAAAATAACTGCCTTCCAAAGCCACATTAACTCTGGCATTTCACTGGGGTATTTTAAAGGCACTTTAATAGAATTTTCCTACAAATGAACCTCTGAAATTTTCCTTAAAGGAGATAGTTCATGAAACATCTAAAGATGAAAGGTATATCCAGAAGGCTGTAAGAAGCAGAAAAAAACTAAGTAAAAATCAATAGTAAATGTCATCTCAGAGGACTGGATTGGCATTGCACATATATCCAAAAAAAGTGGCAACTGCACCTGGAAGATAGAACGATTTAGAGTATATGACAAAGACATTTGTTTTTCTTTTGCACAGAAACATTTCAATTAATTGGAACCTAATCACCCCCATCCTCCACTATTTTGACTATTTAGAGTGTTTGTGTTTTGATTTTCATTTTTTGCTTTTAGGTTTTAGAGGAAAGAAGAAATAATCAGAAAACAAATCATCAGTATTTTCTTTCAAAACAAAAAACAACTTTTTGTCTTTCTCCTGATGTCAACATCAGTTCAGTCTTTTCTTCCTAACCCACTTCTATATGTAACAATTTAAAAATATGATAGCTTTTGATAGATGCATAGTGAATGCAAAACAAAGAAAAATCAACAAAATCCCTGACCACTGGATTTGAGATTTTCTTGGGGAAAAAAAGCATATACACATATTAATATATGTATATACAAAACACATACCAATATACAATCACACATGTATGTAATATATGCATGTACATATATGCACAATGTATATACACATACATAGATAGAAAGAAGGCAGAAATACATAGAAAATAAATTTATAGATATTAGATACTGACCTCATGATGGATATATCTATCAATACATCAATTAATTAATAAAAATTTACTTGATATTTACTTTGTGCCAAACTTTTTGCTACATGTATTATGAGTATAAAGGGAATATTTAAAATAATTTTATACCTGAATGAGATGGATAACATATATGTATGTGTATGTATGTAAGTGTGCATGCATGCATGTGTGTATATGCAAATATATACAAAGTTAATTGAATAGAAAATAGCTAGGAATGGAAGAGGCTAGCAATTGCTGTATCAGAAAAAATCTTCATCTAGAGGATAGAAGTTGAACTGAATCTTAAAAACAGAAACCTGTCATTATGAAACAGGTTAAAATAGGGCATGCATTTCAGGAAAGGGGAATGGCTAGTGCAAAAATATAAGATAGAAGATGCAGTATCATATATGAATATCAAATAGAAAACCAATTAGACTAGATTAAAAAAAAGTTATGGTCACGGAAGTTAATAGCAAGGAATCAATGTGATTCAAAGTGCTTGAAAGAAAAAAATCATTGAAGCTTTTTAATCATTCATTCATTTATTTTTCTATTTATCTACTCATTTATTTGTATATGCCTGTGTACATTTATTTATCTAAATATTAATTAATTAATTTGTTTAATTACAAGATAGAACATGAGATTGCCTTGGTTAAGAGTCTCTTCACTTTAAACCAGGTAAGATAGACAAAAACACAGTAAAAATAGCAACAATTATAACTAGAGATTTATAGTTGAAGGGGAATTTCTTTCTCCAAATATATTGTTGTTTGCACTTCACTAGTGTGTTTCACTTGCTGAAGTAGCAGGGTACCATGTAGGAGAGAAAAAAGATAATGTGTTAGGCAATTGAAACTACCACTGCCTCTTCATCTACCCTCTTCCCTTACACTTTGATGATGATAATACATAATTCTGAACACAGGAATCTTGGAATAGTGACCCCTAAACTAGACCCACTTCCAGCCCAATTTCCACTGTCATCATTGAGGAAATAAGTGGTTGTAGAAAAGGTCCTTAAATTCTTTGTCACCAACAACTGTTAACTATTTTGAAAAGAGAGTTAAGCACAACAGCCTGGGGACTAGCAGCAATTTCCTGACCACCATTTATATTTCCACACAAGCTTTCAGAAATATCTAAGAAAGAAATTTGTGGACAACGTATTGGTCATTCCCACAAATTGTCAACCAACTGTCATGCATAGGGTAATCAAATCAGCCTGGCTGATACAATGAGGTATCCTGTAGGAGAGACAAGAGACAACACGTACCAGTTAAGTCAAACTCTCATGATATTTTGATTACTATCTTCCCTCAGAACTTGATGGGGACAGCTTAGGACATGTAGCCAAGAACCTTGTGAATTAAAAACTTTCTAGCCCATTGTTCTCAAGCAACTTCCTTTATAACAACTATTTTGGAGATATAGTCATATAATTGCTCCTATAGGCATTAAAGCAACAACTTTTAAGACTCAGGAAAAAAAAAAAGTTTTTTTTTTTCCCACCAAAGTCTTTGACACTATTAAGTGATTCAGTGTGATAAACTGAAATGATTTTATCAGTGGAAATGACATTTAAATAGAAATACAATATGCTTTGCTGCTGTTGCCTAAGACAATGGATTTTGATCTTCTGTGCATCTGAAATCTTCCATATATCTTGTCTTCCTGATTAGAAGATGAGCTACTTGATTATAGGAACTAATATTTATATTTGTAACCTCAGCATTTAACATAGGGCTTTGCATGTAATAAATATTTAATAAGTGCTTTTTTCAATCATTTCTTATCAGTGTGAGTGCCACCAAAAAACAAAGAAAGAATATGAAGACATAAATCTTATGAATTGGAAATAACATTCTGAATATTCTAGAGGTAAACATATATTAACAAAAGGTTGAATGAAAACTTCTTTGTAGAGGCAGCTGGATGGCACAGTGGATAGAGTACCAACCCTGAAGTCAGGAAGACCTGAGTTCAAATTTGGCCTCAGACACTTATCACTTCCTAACTGTGTAATCCTAGGCAAGTCACTTAACCCACATTGCCTTCTTTTCATTGAAATTATTAAATATCAGAATGTAAATTGATTTAGTATGGAGAGTACTATTAAATTCCTCACAAGATTCTTTAACCATTTTTTTCTTAGTAATGAAAATTGATTCATTTATTTTCATTATGGTTATTTTTTCAAACTTTTATAAGATGTAAATCCTTTTATAGATGTAAATTTCTATGTTTAGTTGTATCAGAAGGAAAAAATACATAATCAGTGAGGTACCTTTTCTATGTGACACTTTCTTAAATAATTTAACATAGCTTCCATGAATTGCTCTCTTCTCCTATTAGTTGTCTTTTCTCCAGGTTCAAAATACCTTATAACTACAACCAACATTCTTATCAAACTGTGTTACGAGCCAGAACTCCAAATCTGAAACAAGGATTCTTATAAGGCATTAAGTCAATGGAATTGATAAAGACAATGGTTATTTAGTTTAGCATGTTGCTTAATAGTTCTCTAATTCATTAAATGTACTTAGTACTTAATATAGTTCTACAAGATTCATACTTATGATAATGAAATTATAAGAAAGCATATAAGCTCAGATAAACTCAACCAGAGCCAGAGAAGACAAGAGCACTGGAGGCGGGAGCTCAAACTCTTGGAGCCAAGGAAAGAGAGATTCATTTCCATCTTTATCAGTCTTGTGGTGGCTGGCCTATCCTCCTGCATTTTCTTCATGGAACCCATGTCCCCTCTGAAGGCCAGGAGAAAGCTAACTGAGCACCAGGCTAAGGAGACAATCAATACTTTTGGATTTTAATACCTGGCTATTCCTGTGGTGATTAATCTGCTGAAAAGAAGCCTGCCCCAAAGACCTCCAGAAAATCTACCTAGAACATTACAAGACTGTACTAAAATTTTCATAGAAAGTAAAGAATGCAATGTTCCAGATATGACTTTGCTAGGGACTACAATGTCTTTATTCAGGTTATGGTTCTCTCAGTATTTCATTAGTTTTTTTGGATTGTCACAATACTGTTGAGTCATATTGATTTTGCATACCACATTGAAACCCACAGATCTCTTTCATTGTTAAAATATTTTCTAATATTCAGCAATTATGTTTATATTGTCTATGGCAATACGTTTTATCTATGTGCTACACCAGAAGTGGGTAGTATTAAAATCCAAACAATCTGAATATTTCATATATATATATATATATATATATATATATATATATATATATATAAATGAATATAGATTTCATTATAAATTTCATATATATATATATAAAATAGAAAGGCAGAAATGAGGCAAGATTACCTTCTCATACCTTATACCAAAATAAAGTCAAAATTGGTTAATGACTTAGAAGTAAAGAGTGATATCATAAGCAAATTAGGAGAGCAAAGGATAGCTTATGTGTCAGATGTTTGGAGAAGAAAGAAATTGATGATTAAAGGGGAAATAGAAAACATTATAAAATGCAAAAAAGTTTTTGCACAAATAAACCAATGCAGCCAAGATTAGAAGGAAAGCAGGAAGCTGGGAAACAATTTTTATACTCAGTGCTTTTGAGAAAGACTTCATTTCTAAAATGTACAGAGAACTGAGTCATATTTACAAAAATATAAGTCATTCCTTAGTTCACAAATGGTAAAAAGATATAAACAGATTATTTTCAGATGGAGAAATTAAAACCAGTTATAGTCCTAAAAATGTTCTAAATCATTCCTGATTAGAGAAAGGCAAATTAAAATTACTCTAAGGTATTATACCTATCAGATTGACTAAGATGGCAGGAAGAGATAATGGTAAAGGGAGTGTGAAAAAACTGAAACTTTAATGCATTACTGGTGGCATTGTGAATTAATCCAGCCATTCTGGAGAGAAATTTATAAGTATGCACAAATAACTATCAAATTGTGTCTTCTCTTTGATCCAATAGATCCAACAGTGTTCCAACAGATCACTACTGGGTCTGTGTCCCAAAGAGATCATAAAAAAGAGTAAAGGACTCCAAATGTTTGTAGTAGCTTTTTGTCATTGCAAAGACATGGAAATCAAATGGGCACCCATCAGTTGGGGAATGGCTAAATAAACTAAGGTATATTAATGTAATGGAATGCTATTTTTTCTATAAGAAATGAACAGGCTGGTTTCAGAAAAGCCTTACTTTACTTACGAAAGGAATGATTTACATGAATTAATGCTGAACGTAGCAAGCAAAATCAGGAAAACATTGTACATGGCAACAACAAGATTGTGTGATGATCAACTGTGATAGATTTAGTTCTTCTCAGCAATTCACCGAACCAAGGTGATTCCAATAAACTTGGGATGGAAAATGCCATCTGCTCCCAGAGAGAGAACTATGGAAGCTGAATATGGATTGAAGCATAAAATTTTCACCCTTCTTTTTTTCTCATTTTCCCCTTTTTCTTCTATTTTTTTTTCCTTTCTCAACATGACTTATATGGAAATAGGTTAAAAATTACCCCACCTTAAAAAAAAAAAAAACCCACAAACGATGTCCAATGGGTTATAAAACCATATATACCCTTTAGTGCAGCAATATTATTACTAATTCTGTATACCAAAAGAAATGAAAACACATCTATACACACACACAAGCACATACACACAAAGGAAAATGACCTCTTTGTACAAAACCATTCAGAGAAATTCTTTTCTGTGATCAAAGAATTGGAAATTGAGGGGATGTTCATCAATTAGAGAAAGAGTGAACAAATTGTGTTATGTGATTTGGATGGGATGATATTGTGTTTTAAGAAATGATGAGCCTTTCAGAAAAGCCTGGAAAGACTTATATGAGCTGAAATAAAATAAAATGTATTGTGTGCAAATTGACAGTAATATTGTAAAGTGATCAGCTGTGAATGAATGAGCTATTTTCAATAATACAATAATTTAAAACAACTCTGAAGGACTTGTGATGAAAAACATTCCTCATCCCCAGAGAATAAACTGATAGTGTCTGAATGCACATTAAAGCATGTTTTTTTTCAATTTTGTAATTTTTCTTGAGGGTTTTTTGTGTATTCTTTTCTTTTACAATATGATTATTATGAAAATGTTTTGTATGGTTACACATATACAGCCTATATTGAATTGTGTAGCTTCTCATCAGGGTCGGGGGTAAAGAGGAAGACAGGAAGAGAATTTGAAAATCAAAGTTAAAAAAATGAATGTTGAAATTTTTTTTCAGGGGAGGATTCTGGGAAATTGGAAAAGTAGGTTGGTAAATTTCAAATTCTCCCAATTTCCCCCACAAATAGAACAAATCTGTCCCTCAGGGTGAACATAGACTGTTGAAAAATTAAGAAGATTGGGCAAAGGACAGGGATCCTCCTGAAACATACCGATTAGATCTGAAGAGAGACTGGACTGGAGTCTCAGCAGAGAGCCCTGGGGCTAGCTGGGGTGACTGGAGCCTCATCAGGAACCACAGAAACTTTCACCTCTAGGATTTTTTGTGGAGTTGGGGTCTGAGTCTGGGAAGAGTAAGTGAACTTAGTTTTATTAGGAATGCTAGCCCTATTGTGCTTCTGAAAGGCAGCCTTGGGTCAAGAAGGAACTAGCACCCAGAGGCAGTGGAGCAGGGATATTGCTGGCTGCTTGCACTTGTTGAAGAGTGAACTTTTTAGGTTGGGGTTCAAGGTCAGAAGAAAAAGCGGAAGGGAAGTTTGGGGCACCAATCTCTTACCCCATGATTTGAGGTACTTAAACAGATATCTCTTATTGAAAAAAAATGAACTGGAAAAAAAGAAAAAAACACTACCAAAGAAATTTATTATGGGAAAAGGGAAGACCAAGGTTCATCTTCAGGGAGGACACTGAAGTAAAAAGAGCTTCTTGTACCCTGCCTGCCCAAAGAGAACTTATAGAAAAACTAAAAAAAAAAAAAAAAAAAAAAAAAAAAAGATTATGAAAAAAAGTTAACCAACTTATAGAGTCTCAAACATGAAAGTAACTCTGAAAATTAGTTGGGCAAGGGAAACTCAGTGAAACTATAACCAAGCAATAACAAAACAGATAATAAGGAATGAAAAAATGAAAAATTAGAACAGAATGTGAAATATAAGAAAAATGACATCTGGAGAATAGAAAATATATAAGAAAAACTGGATTGTCTGAAATTTGTGACCAAAAAAAGGACTTTGACACAATAATGCAAGAAATAATCCAAAAAAAGTGTCCTGGAATGGTAGAACATGAGGGGAAAGTAGAAATAAAACAAAAACAAAAACAAAACAAAACAAAACAAAACAAACAAAAAAATTCTGCAACAATCATTGCAAAGAGATCCCATGTGGGAGACATATTGCCAGATTTTGAGACCCTTAGATCAAAGAGAACATTTTGCAAGAAACAAGAAAAAGTCAATTCAAATGCCTCGGAGGTACAATTTGAATTGTACAGTATTTATCAACAGCCACAATAAAAGACTGCAGGTCTTGGAATTGTTTCCATGGACAATCAAAAGAATTAGACTTATGGCCAAAATATCATCCAACAAAATTATCTATAATTCTGAATGAGAAAAAATTTGCAGATTTTTCAGAGCTATCACCCAAACTAAGAGAAAATGTAAAATTTAAGAGCTAATGTCAAAAATCAATTTCAGGAACTCAACATGGACAAATTTTTATTTTTTTTGTTTTTGTTTTACATGAGAAATGTATAACATTATGTTTAAGATTGACATCAACAATAGAGCAACTAAGAAGAAAAACTGGGTCAGAGGTAAGGTAAGAATGGTAATTATGTTACATAAATGAGGAGCAGAGAAAGAATAGATACAGAAGCATGAGAGGGAGGAGGAGGATGTGTAATTCTGAAAACCTACTCACTTTGGGAATGGATTAAATAGGCAATACTACATATATACTAAGAAGGATATAGCACCCTCCAAAAATCTATAAAGAAATAAGCAGAGAAAGATGTGCTGACAAGAAAGTAAAGGGTGAGCAGAAGAAAAGTTTGTGGATTTTGCTGGAGAGAAGAAAAGGAGAAAAGGAGAAAAGTTTGTGGTTTTGCTGGGTCAAAAGCCATATCATACAGGCTATTAACTTTTGGGTCATAATTCTAAATAGATTTCCAAAACTGCTTGAACAACTCCTTGAAACATTAATAATGAATTGTTATGCCTATTTTGCTGCAGTTTCTCCAACAATTGTTTTTATAAGAGTACAGGTCATTCTCAAATTGATACGTGGTGAAAGGAAATGAACAATTTTCAGATGATAAAATTCAAGCCATCCATAGTCATATGAAAATGTTCTAAATCACTTTTGATTAGAGAAATACAAATTAAAACAATTCTGAGATGACAGGAAAAGATAATGATAAACATTAGAGAGAATGTAGGAAAACTGAGACACTAATGCATTGCTGGAGGAGTTGTAAAGTGATCCAATCATTCTTAAGAGTAATTTGGAACTATGCTCAAAGTTCTATAAAATTGTGCATACCCTTTGATCCAGCAGTGACACTATTGGGTCTGTATTCTAAGGAAATAATAAAGGAGGGGAAAAGATCCATATGTGCAAAAATATTTGTAGTACTTTCTGTGATAGAAAAGAATAAGTAGATACTATGATAATAAAAGGCATATTCTGGTAAGCAAGAGATAAAACTATCTCTATTTCTTGATAGTTTAATATTTTATATGAAAATATTAGATAATCAGCAAACATAATAAATGAGACACAACTTTAGCAAAGTTCCAGAATCCAAAATAAACACTTGAAAATATATATGCATGCATACACATATATTTGTGTATATTCAGTTAATAATTACATTAAAATATAATTGTAATTTTCTCTTAACATGTACTTAGTAGTTTTGGTTGATTAGAGTTTATAATGTCCAAGCTAGTTCCCTGGAGGGCCTTAGGATCAGTCAGAGTCAGGATAAATCCAAGTCTTTGGTCTTTAGTGAGAGAAGTGAAGGAGGCTGGTGAGCTGCCACATGACTTGCCAAAGACATATCCTGAGTTGAGGAGTGTGGAGTCTCCAGCCTCTCTCCTCCTCGTCCTGTAGCCAAGTGACCCTGACCTCTCTCCCTCAGCCCTCTAATCCTTGCCTATGATTGATTACCTTACTACCATTCAGCAAGCTACTCCATCATATTACCATATCATCGAATTATATACTTACAGAGCCATTATCTCACATCACATAGGTAATTAGCCATAAGTGCTCTGCTATCTAATTCAAGTACATCTTTTCAGAATTCTGACCCTCTACATCTTCCAGTTCCTTTTGTTTTAGAACACAAGTGGTCACACCCTTCCTGACTTCTCAGGGAAGTGAGAACTCCAAAAAGGAGGTGATCATATCCCACCCCCCACTTCTCAGGAAGAGAGATGAAAAACACCAAAGGGAAGTAGGGAGTCAAACCAGATATTGTTAGCAGGTTTCTGGACTTAAGAATCTTACTAGAAACAGGTATATGAAAATCTATCACCATGGGAGGTATTGCACAAACACATAGAATTAAAGCACAGGTTAATAGTGATGATTCTCCCCATAGCCAGTACAGGCTCAATGTGGTGTAACAAACATTAATTATACATGCAAGTAGTGATATGACAAACAATATGAATTGACATGGTGTAAAAGATTTTCAGAAATCCTAGAAAGAGAGTATGTAAACAACAGTCACACACATGCCTCTTTCAGCAGCCAAGAGATAATCCAAAAACAATCTATTGTCCATTGCTTCACATGTGAGAGAATCCAATGATCCCAGCAAGTTTTTGAAGTCCTATCTTATCATGTCTCAGAGAATATAATTTCTCTCCAATGGAAAAGGTGAATACAGCTTGTTGGCATCCATCTGATTCCTTCTCCATCTGTAGAGATACAAGCAAATCTTCTCCCCCAAGCAGTTAACCTATCTGGTCCCTTCCATTCACCACTTTCTGGATCTCTCCACATCACCTGGTGATTACCTAAAGATAGTGGAGCTGCTCACACTAGACATTACCCTTCTAGTGGGTTATAAAACCTGTCTGCTGGAGGCAGTGCATTTTTGTCAAAAATCAAGAAGTTAATTGTATAAAGAACTAAATTTAGAAGCTGTCTATTACACCCCAAAACAAATTCTGAATAGAAAAATCCACAAAAAAATAGTACGAAACAATATTCTAGCCCAAGATAACTTAGGAGCACTACAAGCAAGTTCTTACTTGGGTAAAAGGAGAGTACAACTCAGCACAATGTCCAGGCAAACAAGCAGGATAACCTCAGCAGAAAAGATCAGTAGAGGTCCTACAATGCAGACTTAGCAAGCCAGCAACACAGCACATTACATAGGTACCCCACTATTGGTCTAAGTCAAGTGTGGCTCCCCCTTTCTTTTGTTTTTGGAGTCATGTCTTGATGTCTCTGACTCTCCTGTCTACTATTGCCTGACCTTTAGAATTAAAGGGTATGCCAGTGGTGTGTAAAATCTGATACTGTGCACAAAAGTGTGCAAAAATATTTAGATGTATAAGCAGATCCACCATCTATTTTTATTGCTTTTGACACACCTATAATTGCAATGCTTGTATAAGGAATTCAGTGACCACTTGGGCTGTCTCGTTTTCTGCTGGTATTGCAAAAGTAAATACTGAAAAGGCGTCTACTACAACATGGATAAAAGTCAGATGACCACAATATTTATAATGGGTCCCATCCATTTACAAACTTCATTGGCAAACTTAAACCATAAGAGTTATTTCCTGGAGGGAGAGTAAGAGAGTGGAAAGGAAGACAAGTTGTACAGGCTTTTACTATACTCCTAGCTTCCGCTTTTGTTATACCAAATTGGAATTGAACTGCCCAAAATTCTAGCCACAAGCACTCGGTAAGGGAGTAAGGCTTTGTCCTGGTTGTGCTGGGAGGTTCACCTAATCTATCACACTGTCTCCTTGATGAAGGACTGCTGTGGGTGCCTCTTGTGTAGCAAAAACTGATATTTCCAAGGGTTTTTCAGTGACTCTTTCAACTACATTGGATAAAGCCAGTTCAACTTCTTCCAAAGCCTCTTGAGCTGCTTTTGTAAGCTGGCATGGTGAGTTTAAAGCACTGTCTTCCCTTAAAATGTCATATAGTGGTGGTAATCAATAGGTAGTCAAGCCTAACACTGGACACATCCATTGGGGATATCTCCTATCAATTTCTGAAAGTCATTTAAGGTGTTTAGCTTCTCTGTTTTTAAGGAACACTTTTGTACTGTAAGCACCTTAGGGTATACTTCATATCCTAAATGCTGAAAAGGAGCATGTCTTTGAATTTTTTCTGGAGGTATATGCAATTTGTAGTTCCTTAATGTTTCTACGGACTTTTCTAGATATGCTTCTAACATTTGTTCCTCAGGTGCATATCCCAATATATCATCCATGCAATGTAATAACATAACTTTTGAAATGCTTTTCTTACAGCAGCAGCCGTATACATTTGGCACATAGTAGGGATATTTTTCATTCCCTGTGGTAAAACTTTCTATTCATATCTTTTCTAAAGCTCAACTATGTTAATGCTGGACCTTTTCAGTGCCCATATCTTTTCATATCCTCCTTATGCAGTGGGATAGAGTAGAAACAATCCTTAATGTTTTTAACCCAAAGAGGCCATTCTCTAGGCAATTGAGTAGGAGATGGAAGTCTAGGCTGAAGAATTCTCATAGTTTTCATCTGTTCATTTACTTTTCTCAAATCAGTCAACATGCTCCATTTTTCAGATTTCTTTTTTGCAACAAATACAAAGGAATTCCAAGGACTTAGAGAAGGTTGTAAATGTCTTTGGTCAAGTTGCTCCTGTACTATATCTAATAAAACTTGAACTTTATCACTAACTAAGGTCAACTGTTCTTTCAGCACTGGTCTATCAGTTTTCCATTGAATAGGAGCAGGTGAAAGTGCTGGCAAGCCATCAACAGCAACTCTGTCTAAAAAACCAAAGTACTCAATTATAATCCTAACTGTTGTAAAATGTCTCTTGCCCACAGATTGATGGGGATTTTTCAATTATAAAAGAAGTAAAAACTCCTCTTTCACCTTCAAATGTCCATCTCAAACGGATAACACTAATTTCAGCTACTATTGATCCTTCTATGCCATATATTATGATCTCCTCTAAAGGAGCATCCTTGAGTAGTCCTAGTATAATTCTTCTACAAACCTCATTAGCATTTTCTTTAACAAGTTGTCTTATTATAATTTCTGTTGCTGCATTTTTAATAATTGTTTGTATGACAGCAGTCTGCACACATCCCACAAAATCAGCAAAAAGTTCATTTGGACCTTGCTCTATTTTTGTGAAGGCTTCCCCTCTATCTTGTCTTCCTGGAAAGGTGCCCCATGCTTTGATTGAAGAAGCAGCAGTAGCAACAGCAATTTATTCATATTCTGCTATGAGGTCCTTATGCAGACCTACACCTGTTAGTTGGTCACAGGTGATTGGAGTATTAATTCCAGGTTGTTGGGCTTGTATCCTACAGAGTTCACTATACTCAGAAAGCCACAAGTTTTGTCCAGGTTCTAAACATATTCTTGCTTTAGATTTCCAATCACTAGGGGTTAAAATTTCATAAGCCAAATTCTGTAATAACATCTTAACATAAGATGATGTAGACACGTAAAGAGTGCAAGCCTTTTTCAGATCTTTGACAATTTCTAGATTAAAAGGAGTATATCTTCTTTTTTTCTTGACCTGAAGAGTTAAGCTGTTTAATATCTGGTTAAGTTTCTATTCTCAAATAAGCTGTATTCTGCCCTTCTTTTTTGGCTTAAAGCAATGCCTTTTGCAATTGAGTCATGGGCGGGGGGAGGTTCTGGGGAGGAGGTTTTGGCGATATTACTGCTCTTCCTACTTCTCCTCTTCCCTCTACCCAGGAAGGTGAAGTTGATGGAGGAGAATCAAGAGCCTGCTCAGATATAGTTGGAGGTAAAGCTGAGATATGAGAGTGAGAATCACCAGGCCTTTATGTTCACTTAACTTTCCACGTCTTTTGGAAATTTGTTCAGTACCCCCTTCTTTTCCTATTTCTCCTCATGCTTCCTTGTCTGGCTGTTCTCCTTAAAATTTTTCTTTTTCTTAGAACTTATTGGGTTCTTTAAGGCCAATTGTATTATATTGTATATATGGATGCTTCCTTAGAAATTGAATCAGGACCATTATCATTATGATATTCACTTTCTTGCTTTCCTACTAGTTTCCAATTATCTGCCTCTATTTCATCTTTCTTGAAGAACCAAGGGGATGTGCATTCTAATATTTTCAAGAGTCCACTAATCTGCTTCCAAGTTACAAGCAAACCTTGCATCTTTATTAACCTAAGTATGCTTTCTATAGAGCTCCCTTGGGGTGGGGGATGGGGGGGGAAGAATCTTTTCCTAGTATGTGCCCCATTCCAGTCCTTAACAAAGTTTCCTGGCTTGTCTGTTTTAATACTCACCCTACTTTCTGGTCACAGGGACTTTTTCACTGAAATTATGATTGAGCTTTGTGCAAGTCCTTAGTCCACTTTGGGGTGCCAAATATAATGTCCAGGCTTTAAGTTCAGTCAGAGTCAGGATCAATCAAAGTCCTTGGTCTTTAGGGGGAGAAGTGAAGGAGGCAGGCAAGCTGCCACTCAGCTTACCAAAGATGTACCCTGGACTATGGAGTCTAGAGTCTCCAGCCTCTCTCCAACTTGTTCTTCAGTCAAGTGACCCTGATCTCTTGCCCTGAGCCCTCCAGTCCTTGCCTACAATTGATTACCTCACTCCCACACATTCATCAAGAATCATTTGTGAGGAGAGCCATCACATTACCATATCATCTAAGTATATGCTTATAGAAGTATTATCTCACATAAAATAGATAATTAGCCTTAAGTGCTCTGCTTTCTGATTCAAGCACACCTTTTCAGAGTTTCAGCCCTCTACAACAGTTTATTTTGATTGATAGCTGAGAAAAATTTCTAAATTATTATTTTCTTTGAATTTTCTCCAATTTAAAAAATTAAAAACACTCAATAAACAATTGTATTTCCAAGAAAGATCATATACAGTATAGTCAGGGTCAGACCCTATTTAAGATCTCTGGTTCCTGGTTATTTATACTGATTCCCCTCACTTCCCATCCCTGGGTCTATATTATGATACAGAAAATATGTAAATACCTTACTCCCTTACCGAGTGCTTGTGGGGCTTCAGAGTATTATCTACATATAATTAATGCCTATGATATTTCTCATAAAATAAAGATTTAGTTTTCTAATATAATGTAAGTCATCAATACATTTTTAAATCACAACTTTTTCTTCATCAGGTTTAATTCTACCAAGAGACAAGTTAAGAGATAATAATTAGATAAGTTTAATCAGCATTCATATAATACACAGAAATAAAATCCTAGAATACCGAATATAACATAGTTATTATATTGATAGAATAAAATAGGATAAAGCTTGGGGCAACTAGATAGCACAGTGCTTAGAATACTCTTCTTGGAGTCAGAAAAACAATTTCCTGAGTTCAAATCTGGCCTCAGACATAAACTATGTAACCCTGTGCAAGTCATTTAACTCTGGTTGGCTTATTTTTCTCATCTCTTACATTTTCTCATGTAAAAATGACCTGGAGAAGTAAGGGACAAAATCACTCCAATTCTGTATTTTGGCTAGGAAAATCCAAAATTCACATATGAATGAAAAAGTCTGAAAAATGACTAAGAAAAGTATTTCACAATATGAAAGATATTATAAAAATCAAAAGAAATTAATTGACTTCCAAGTTAGATTACAAGTTCTAACATGAACTCTTTTCATGTCCAATAGTGCTCATTTTAAAATACTCTTCCTTCTTCTCCTCTCTCACATTATTCTAAAAACCACTTCTTTGAGAATAAAAGCTAGAAACTAGGAACAGAAAAACACTGCTGCTTAATTTTCTTATATAGTTTTCAATGAAATATCTTAACCAGAGCTTAAAATGGGATCAGGGAATCAATCTTTCTGGAACTATACAACACCAGTTGATTTTTTTTTTTTAATTTGAAGCAAAACAATCCTTCTATATTATTTCTGTAGTTTAAACTATATGGGGAAAGAAGAGTAGTAGGATATGATTTCTTTTTCACATTCTTTCTATTCCTTTTTAATAGAAGTGTACTCTGCACAAGTTCCATATAGTCATCTCTAAACTTTTACTAAAATGTCAGGTTCCCCCAAAGACTACATCTTTCCCTAAGATGTCTAAGGATATTCTTTACAACAATGGACACTTCTGTAGTGTCATTGGCTAGTTTTAGTGCATTGACTGCAAAATAATTTACCAGTAATTAGCACCTTTGGTTCTTTTAAACAATTAATATAAATTACATATAAAAAAGGAATTTTTACTGACAAAATACAGTAAGATCAGCAATACAAATCATATGTCGCAAATGGAGGATTATTCTCCCTTGAACAAATAGTCTTTAGGCAGATTGAGTTCAACCTTAAATTTTAATACATTTGCTACAAAATCTTAGGCTCTTCAAATTTATTTGAGAATGTTGCATAAATGATTCATGATTAGATGCTATTCTTTCTTGGTTGCTTTAGACCCACTGCTATGTAAAGTCAAGGAGGTCTTTCTGCTCAGGAATTCATTATTCATTGACTAACTATCCACAAAATCTTATATATATATATATATATATGAGTTTGGAAAACTCTCTGCTTTTTACCACAGTTTTAAAGTGAATATTCCTAACTCAAATCAGCAAAACAAGAAAGAAAATGAAAGATCCCTATTAGAAAGTTATATTTTCTGTCTGCCTCTCAGTCCCTATTCAGCAGCCAACTACAAAGTGCCTTCCAAGTGCCTTAGAATTATAAGGAGAGCTATATACCTGCTTAGAACAGAGTCTTTCATTATACACCAGAAGCAGACTTGTCAAACTTCTTCTACATGGGGATAACATTAGCTATGCTTGCTGGATATGCTTATCAAAGCTTGGCTTGGCCAGGCTCACTATATTACATAGGAACCATACGCATCATTTTAAGCAGTAAAAGATGTTTTATTTGTATTTATACATTCAGATATGCTATGCTAAATTCACAAAAAGTGACATTTTTTGTCCTAGTCTATATGCACATATATATATATATATAGTATATATATATATATACACACAAAAAAAAAGATTTTTGTGTGTGTATATATATGCATAAAGCAGTTTATGTACAATGAAATAAGTTCATTTTTAAAGCAGTTAAAACTGTCCTATCAAATACTTCTTACTTATTACAATGACCTAATGCTAATTAATTATGTTTACAGGATTTGACATCCCATAAGTATTCTAGAGATGGTGATATGTTTAATATAAAATGGAGATAAGGAAAAGATTGATATTTCTCGTGACTATAATTAGGGAAATTGTAAGGTTCTTTTGAATAAGATTTCAGGAGTTATTTGTATGTCTATTTTAGGAAAATCAGGCCTGCCTATTTACCTTATAATCACACAGAATTATCACATATATTATAATAAAACTTTTTTTTTCTCCTAAAGCCTATAACATTGATCTTATAAAATAGAGTCCTGTTTCTATGACCTTATATGGAGATTATTTAATTTAAATTATAGAAGGATAACACAATTTCAATGGCTAAATGTCTCTTAAGTGCAGGTCTAAGCTTTTATGTTTTTATAATATGCTACTATTTTGGAGGCCTTAATAGGTAGGAAAGAATGAATCAGGAGAGGCAGATCCCTTTAAAGTGAAGATATCTGGAAGAGATTGGGAAGAGTGACCAAAATCTGGCTCTAGCTCTTCAATTGAAAACAATATTTGTTTGAAAAAGTTATCAAAAAAGACACAGGACTCCTTTTGGAGATCTGCTTATGAATAGATGAAATACTCAGGAGCAATTTGTCCTTCTATGTCTGAGGAAAGTAGAAGTAATGTAATACTTGTGAACTCTTCTTTTTCTTGACTTAAAATTTCACTCCAATCAGAACCTGGGGACTTAGTTATAAGACAGGTATTCTGGAAAAAAGCAACGTAAGTTCTTTGGGTTAGCCTCTCAAGAGGAGGTTTTCCCTTTCTAGCAACTCCTTGGATATCTTAGTACAGAAAGATTAATGGATAGGTGGATATTCCTAATCCTGCCAAGTGAGAGACACTGCTTATCTTTCCAGATGCAAGGCTTCATGAAGCCTCAGTTGAAAGAGGAGGGAAGAAAGGCAGATAGGAAGAAAGGAATGATGAAAGGAATAAGGGAAGGAAAGATGGGATGAAAGGATTGAGGAAGGAGAGTGGAAGAGAGGCAAAAAGGCATGATTATAGGGAAATAAGCAATTTTTCCTTTATGTATGTTTGGATCGATAAAGTATGGAACCTATTTTGCAGTATATCTTGGAGGGGAAAGTCTCAAAGTAATTCACTGCCTAAATTTTGGCATATAGGCAAAAGGCAAGATGTACAGAAAAACTGTGAGGTAACCCATTCAATATACACATGTGCAAACATTCATACAGATACCAACAAAATTATGGGAGGGGTAAGATGGAGAGAGTTTAATGAACAACTGAATTGAAGAACTATAACTTCATTAAAATAATATTTTTTTAAAAATTAAACATCTTGAAATAACAGAAATATCTAATTCTTCCACAGGAGAGTGGTAAGAATATTTAATCTCCAATAGTTTGCATTCCAAAATTGTACATCAAGAATATGGTAGTAGAGAGTGTTTGCATAGATAAAAGATATTTCCCAAATTCAACATCAAACTCTCTGTCCTTCAATCATTCTTTCTTCATCATTTGATAACATTATAGATATAGTCAAAATATTTGTGTTGACAATGTGCTGTGTGCATCAACTTTCTTAGCCGAAAACCAAACACAATCTTTCATGTTTTGCATTTACAATAGAATTAGAAAATTGCAGAGAATACAGCTAAAATCATTTATTAGATTTGAGAAGAAGATCTCAAAGGTTTTTTTTTTAAATATATGAAGCAATTAAGTATAGGAAAGTTTGTGAACCCTAGCTAAAAATGGTAATGCATGTGTTATCTTTCTGTAAGTAAGAGATCATAAAATTAACATGGCATATGGTGGAAGAAATAAAATATTATCAAGGTTTCAAAAAATCACCTGCTTACTCTATATGCAATAGGCCTAGAAGTTGTTGTGGTTACAGAGCATCCTGAGCCAAGTTTACAAGGAAAACAGAAAGCTAGCAATTACCCAAGAAAAATAAGATTTAAAAAGAAAAAAATGAGAAAGAAAACAAAATACAAGCAAACAACAACAAAAAGTGTGAAAATACTATGTTGTGATCCACACTCAATTTTCACAGTCTTCTCTCTGGGTGCAAATGGCTCTCTTATTACAAGATCATTGAAACTGACCCAGATCACTTCATTGTTGAAAAGAGCCACATCCATCAGAATTGATTATTGTATAATTTTGCTGTTGCCATATACAATGATCTCTTGGTTCTACATATTTCATTTGACATCAGTTTTTTTAAAGACTCTCTAGACTTCTCTGATATCATCCTGCTGATTGTTTCTTATAGAAAAATAATTTTCTATAACATTCATATTCAGCCACTTTCAGCTGATGGGTATTCACTCAGTTTCCAGTTTCTTGACACTAAAAAAAGGGCTGCACACAAACATTTTTGTACATATGTGCTTTTTTCCCTTTTTTATGATCTTTTTGGGATACAAACCCAGTAGAGACACTTCTGAATCAAAGGGTATGCACAGTTTGATAGCCCTTTGGGTATAGTTCCAAATTGCTTTACAGAATGGCTGGATCATTTCACAACTTCACCAAACAATGTATTAGTGTCCCAGTTTTCCCACATCCCCTCCAATATTCATCATTATCTTTTCCTGTCATTTTAGCCAATCTGAGAAGTATGTAGTGGTACCTCAGAGGTGTCTTAATTTGCATTTCTCTGATCAGTAATGATTTAGAGCACCTTTTCATACGATTAGCAATGGTTTCAATTTCTTCATGTGAAAATTGTTTGTTCATATTTTTTGACCATTTATCAATTAGAGAATGGCTTGAATTCTTAGAAATTTGAGTCAATTCTCTATATATTTTAAAAATGAAGCCTTTATCAGAGCCCTTGAATCTAAAATTTCCCCCAGTTTATTGCTTACCTTCTAATCTTGTCTTCATTCATTTTATTTGTACAAAAACGTTTTAACTTAATATAATCAAAATCATCCATTTTCATTCCATAAAATACTTCAGTTCTTCTTTGGCCACAAATTCCTTTCTTTTTCACGGTTCTGAGAAGTAGACTATCCTTTGTTCTTCTAATTTTAAGTATTTCTGATGAAAATATTTAGAGCTGAATAAAAAATTTGATTTTCAAATACAGAATTGAGGAGAAACATAAGGAGGTAATCAGGAAAGGGAAATCATAAGAGACTTAAAAAGGTTTATCTGTTTACACTCCTACCTGGGAGGATGATAATTGCAGCTCATAAGAATGTTCTCATTATTATTGCAGTTAGATGGAATATATATTGACAGAAGGCACAGATGAGAGTTGAATATGAAGTGATAATATCTAAAAAAATAAAATTATGGGATCAGAGAAGAATGTATTGAGAGAATGGGAAAGGAAGAGATGGAATGGCGTAAATTATCTGCTCTAAAAGAGATAAGAAATAGCTGTTACACAATTGACTCAAAGAGGAAATAACATACACAGGTATAGACATTAATCTTACCCTGAAGGAAAGTAGGAGGGGAAGGGGATATGAGAAGAGAGGGTACCTTGGGAGATGGGGTGGTAAGTACCAAAATATTTTTGCTGCGGGTCAGAATGAAAGAAAAGAGAGAATAGAATAAATTGGGGGGTATAGTTAGCAATAGTAATTGGGAAAGTTATTTTGAAGCACATTTCTTTGATGAATACCTCAGTTCTTGAATGTATAGAAAATTGAGTCAAATTTATTTTAAAAAATGTCATTCCCCAGTAGATAATTGATCAAAAGATGCAACCTATATCCAAAGGGCTACCAAATCATGCATATCCTTTGATTTAACAATATTACTAGGCATGAATCCCGAAAGAATTTTTTTTCAAGAAAAACAACCTTTGTGCACCAAAATATTTTTATTACAACTTCATTCTCAAAGGAAAGAACTAGAAATTGAGAGGATGCCCATCAATTAGGGAATAGCTGAACAAACTGGTATGTAAGCGTGATGGAATATTATTGTTGTATATAAGAAATGATGAGCAGGATGCTCTCAGAAAAATCTGGAGAATCCTCTATGAACTCAAGGAAAATAAAATGTACTGTATGCAACATCATAACAATGTTGAAGAATGAATAGATGTGAATAACATTGTTATTCTCAGCAATACAATGATCCACAACTCCTCTGAAAGACTTATGATGAAAACTGCCTATCCATACCCAGAGAAAGAACTGATTGTATGTGAATACTAATTGAAGCATACTCTTTTTTCATTTTTCTTAAGGATTATTTTTTTGGGGGGGGGATATTTTATTTTACAACATGACTTTTGTGGAGATGTTTTGCATAACTTCACAAGTGTCTTCTTTTTGGAATGGGATTGAAAAGTGAGGGAGAGAATCTACAACTGCAAATTTTAAGACCATTATAAATATGTTTTACATGTACCTTAGGAAAATAAAAAATTTAAAAAAAAATTCCCCCAAAATAAAAAGCCTTGGAATATATTACAAATATTCTAATTGCATGGTTCTTTGCCTTCCTCGATTATGTCACATTTAACACTTAGCAGGAGTTTTGTCAACAGTGCATATACTTTAGACAACCATTGGAAATGAACAATTATCTTGAACTAGAATTAATCAGAAGGTGAAAATCAGGTAATTAGGAATCTGGAGCTCTTGGTAAGACTTTATCTTTCACAAAAGATTAATATATATATATTTAGTCTACTTTCCACCAAGTTTTTTTCCCCCCAAAAGTCTCTCTTCAGTCTTTCTTAATATCTCTTTTCCCCCATCCCATGCTGTCAGGTTAAAACATCATCATGCAGGTTATTGAAATATAAAATTAAATTTAAAAAGAGATTACCTATAAAGCTTTCTTTTTCTCTCATTTCCTATCAGATAGTTTCCATTACTATCTCCTTTTGCAATAACATCTCTGATTCTAAAGAGATGCATATTTTCCTTGCCAAAACACTTCTACAATCTTGATTCCACTGTGATTTCCATGTGTTGATCACTCTTTCCTTCTGCATTTTTTCTCTTCTTTACCTTTTCAAGAAATTATTTTCTGATTCCTTTCATATGTTTTTTAACTCCCTTTTAAAATATCCTATGCTGATTTGTCATTCGTGTCACACCCATTTTGTATGTTCCCTAAGATTCTCTCCTGGGCTGTTTTCATTCTGTTTTTATTCTATATGATCCATTTACCTATGGGTCCATTAATCATTTCTATGACACATATCCAGTCCTAGGCTCTCTCCTGAGCCCTTTCAACAACTCAACCTGAAAATCCAGTAGATTTCTCAAAGTCAATATGTCAAAACCAAAATTTATTACTTTTTCCCAAAAACTCTCTTTCAAACTTCTCTATTTCTCTAAGTAATGTTACTATCCTTCCATTCACCAAGGTTCACAAATGAAGGTTTATTCTTTATTTCCAAATACCTTCAACACCTCTCTCATGCTTTTCTCCTTTTCTATAATCTCTCACTACATCTTGTATGGTTAATGGCAATAGCCTCCTTCTTGGTCTTCCTTAAAACTCTACTTACTCCAATCTACTCTTTACTCAATTGCTGAAGTGGTTTCCTAAAGCACTGATATAGCCAAAAGTAAGTTCTCTCTCTCTTTAATTCCAGGATTAATTTAAATTTCTTCACAACTTGCTTTTTTATTATCTTTCTATTTTTTTTTTTATTTTACTGCCTTCATTCTCCTTACTGCCTAGCTAAATCGGTCCCTATCTCGATGCCATTGCATTATCTGTTCCTCATGACTAGAATGTTTCCATCTCTCTACATTTTAGTTTTCTTGTTTCCTTCAAGAATAATTCAATTTTCAATTGCAGTGCTTTCTTAGACATATTATGATTAATTTAAATACATATATTTATATATATATATATAACATATACATCTATGCATATTATATGTTTACATATGTGTACTCTCCCTATGAATTTGTATGTAATCTATTTCTATTTTATATGTATACAGCTGTTTGCATACATGCTATCTCTCTGCCATTTCACTGTAAGTTCCTTCAAAGTAGGGACCAAGTTTGTTTACTTTTTGCCTCAAACATCTAGAAGAATGTTTGACACATAGCAAAAGAATAATAAATTCTGATTGACAGGTAAATTAGCTGCCATTTATTATTAAGTATACCTTGAACAGAAGTAGCATAAAATAAATTATCATTGTTATTTGATGATAAAAAATATATAGAAATGAGTAAGAATTAGCAGTCTGATTATTATTTTGACATAATAGAAATATTAGATTTTCTATGAAAGACCTCTACAGTGACATAAACACCGTTACAGAGGTATAGATGAGTTATAGCATGAACTTTTGAGGCCTGCTGTGCTATACCTCTTGGTGTTTCTAATGCTTTTTCCTTTAGGAGTCTGTCATTTTTCATTACTCCTGATGAGGCTATTTCTCATGCATCTCCACTCCTGCTTCTAACCTGCAGCGAACCTACATTATCCTCTCTGAAAAGCGGGAGTCAAGGTAGATGATTCTACCTTGGTTATAGGAAATATACTGACCCTGTCACAACAGATTCAACTAAGCAGTAGAAAATAAAGGGGCAGTGCAAACTTAAAGGCAAGTTCTTTATGTTATATAACAATATAATTATTTTGCATAAGAGAGTTCTGCTCATCCACACTACATGTGCACAGAACTCAATAATAGCTTAGCTGAAATGATAGACTAATTGCAAATGACTTGCTTCCTATCATTGACTAAAATTTTATTTGTGTGACTACCATGGGCTAGTACTTTTCCCCAACAATGATTATTTTATTTTCCTTTTTTCCCCCAAACATCTCTATTACTGTTTATGGAAGCATAACTATCTTTTTTCTTTTCATATCCAATCTGTGCCTAGGCCATTCTCTGATTAACTCTGTCCATTTTAACTTTGAAATTGGAATTCACCCAATTCTTTCCCCTGTTATTGCTATAACTGTAGTGCAAGCTCTCTTCTTATTCCTTAGCTCATAGCAATACAAGCTTTGCCAGTTTCAAATAGTTTTCTGTTCTCCACTCTGTTGTAAAAATTATTTTTCTAAAGCATTGATCTGACCACATTACACCCCTACTCAATAAACTCCTGTGTCTCTTTATCACCTCCAGGAACAAATACAAGGTTCCTTTTTTGATGTTCAAAACTCTTCATGACTAAAACCCACCTTAATCTTTCAGTCTTCTTAACTTTCAATTCCCTTCATGTACTATTCAATCTAGTGGTACTTACCTTCTTGCTATTTTTAAAAGATTATTGTATCTTCAGGTTGTAGGCATTTATCCTGTCTGTCTTCCATGTCTGAAACAATTTTCCTCCTTCTTTCCTTTTTCCTCCTTTAGTGGGAATGAAAATCACAATCGACAGGAAGTCTTTCCCAATTCCTCTTAATTCTAGTGAATTTAATCTTTTGATTTTTTTCCTATTTATTTATTTATTTATTTATTTATTTTTTTTTACATGACCAAAACGTTATTTTGCTGTACAAAAAGAATCAGACTCTGAAATATTGTACAATTAGCTTGTGAAGGAAATCAAAAATGCAGGTGTGCATAAATATAGGTATTGGGAATTCAGTGTAATGGTTTTTAGTCATCTCCCAGAGTTCTTTTTCTGGGCATAGCTAGTTCAGTTCATTACTGCTCCATTAGAAATGATTTGGTTGATCTCGTTGCTGAGGATGGCCTGGTCCATCAGAACTGGTCATCATATAGTATTGTTGTTGAAGTATATAATGATCTCCTGGTCCTGCTCATTTCACTCAGCATCAGTTCGTGTAAGTCTCTCCAGGCCTTTCTGAAATTATCCTGTTGGTCATTTCTTACAGAACAGTAATATTCTTTATATTTTAATATATTTAACATCTACTGGTCATCCTGCCATCTAGGGGCGGGGTGGGGGGTAAGAGGTGAAAAATTGGAACAAGAGGTTTGACAATTGTTAATGCTGTAAAGTTACCCATGTTTATATCCTGTAAATAAAAGGTTATTAAATAAAACAAAACATTTACTAACAACAACAAAAAAACAAAAAAACAGTAATATTCCATAATATTCATATACCACAATTTATTCAGCCATTCTCCAACTGATGGACATCCATGCAGTTTCCAGTTTTTAGCCACTACAAAGGGCTGCCACAAACATTTGTGCACATAGGGTCCCTTTCCCTTCTTTATAATCTCTTTGGGATATAATCCCAGTAGTAACACTGCTGGATCAAAGGGTATGCATGTTTGATAACTTTTTGAGCATAGTTCCAAACTACTCTCAAAATGGTTGGATTCGTTCACAACTCCACCAACAATGCATCAATGTCCCAGTTTTCCCGCATCCCCTCAACAATCATCATTATTTTTCCTGTCATCTTAGCCAATCTGACAGGTGTGTAGTGAGTATCTTAGAGTTGTCTTAATTTGCATTTCTCTGATTAATAATGACTTGGAGCATCTTTTCATATGACTAGAAATAGTTTCAATTTCTTCATCTGAGAATTGTCTGTTCATATCCTTTGACCATTTTTCAGTTGGAGAATGGCTTGATTTTTATAAATTAGAGTTAATTCTATATATTTTGGAAATGAGGCCTTTATCAGAACCTTTGACTGTAAAAATATTTTCCCAGTTTATTGCTTCCCTTCTAATCTTGTCTGCATTAGTTTTGTTTTGTACAAAACTTTTCAGTTTGGTATAATCAAATTTTCTATTTTGTGATCAGTAATGATCTCTAGTTCTGCTTTGGTCATAAAGACCTTCCCCTTCCACAGGTCTGAGAGGTAAACTATCCTGTGTTCCTCTGATTTATTAATAATTTCATTCTTTATGCCTAGGTCATAAACCCATTTTGACCTTATCTTGGTGTACGGCGTTAAGTATGGATCAATGCCTAGTTTCTGCCATATTAGTTTCCAATTTTCCCAGCAATTTTTATCAAACAGTAAGTTCTTATCCCAAAAGCTGGGATCTTTGGGTTTGTCAAAGACTAGGTTGCTATATTTGTTGACTGTTTTATCCCTTGAACCTAATCTATTCCACTTATCAATTAATCTATTCCTTAGCCAATAGCAAATAGTTTGGTAACTGCTGCTCTACAATATAATTTTAGATCTGGTACAGCTAAGCCACCTTCATTTGATTTTTTTTTCATTAATTCCCTTGAAATTCTTGACCATTTGTTTTTCCATATGAACTTTGTTGTTATTTTTTCTAGGTCATTAAAATAGTTTTTTTGGGACTCTGATAGGTATAGCGCTAAATAAATAGATTAGTTTAGGTAATATTGTCATCTTTATTATATTTGCTTGCCCTATCCAAGAGCATTTAATATTTTTCAATTGTTAGATCAGACTTAATTTGTGTGAAAAGTGGTCTGTAATTTTGCTCATAAAGTTTCTGATTTTCCCTTGGTAGATAGATTCCTAAATATTTTATATTATCAGTAGTTACTTTAAATGCAATTTCTCTTTGTACCTCTGACTGTTGGATTTTGTTAGTGATATATAAGAATGCTGATGACTTATGTGGGTTTATTTTATAACCAGCAACTTTGCTAAAGTTGTGGATTATTTCTAATAACTTTTTAGCAGAATCTCTGGGGTTCTCTAAGTATACCATCATGTCATCGGCAAAGAGTGATAATTTGGCTTCCTCATTGCCTATTCTTATTCCTTTAATCTCTTTCTCAGCTCTCATTGCTAAAGCTAGCGTTTCTAATACAATATTAAATAATAACGGTGATAGTGGGCAACCTTGTTTCACTCCAGATCTTATTGGGAATGGTTGCAGTTTGTCTCCATTACATATGGTGCTTACTGATGGTTTTAAATAGATGCTGCTGATTATTTTAAGGAAAAGTCAATTTATTCCTATACTCTCAAGTGTTTTTAATAGGAATGGATGTTGGATTTTATCAAATGCTTTTTCTGCATCTATTGAGATGATCATATGGTTTTTGTTAATTTGGTTATTAACATGTCCAATTATATTGATAATTTTCCTAATATTGAACCAGCCCTGCATTCCTGGTATAAAACCCTACTTGATCATAGTGTATTATCTTGGAGATGATTTTCTGTAGTCTTTTTGCTAATATCTTATTTAAGATTTTAGCATCAATATTCATTAGGGAGATTGGTCTATAATTTTCTTTCTCTGTCTTCAGCCTACCTGGTTTAGGTATCAGTACCATGTCTGTGTCATAGAAGGAATTTGGTAGGACTCCTTCATTCCCTATTTTATCAAATAATTTATATAGCATTAGGCCAATTGTTCTTTAAATGTTTGGTAAAATTCACATGTAAATCCATCTGGTCCTGGGGATTTTTTCTTAGGGAGTTGTTTAATTGCCTGTTCTATTTCTTTTTCTGAAATGGGACTATTCAAGCTATTTACTTCCTCCTGTGTTAGTCTGGGAAGTCTACATTTTTGGAGGTTGTCATCCATTTCACTTAAGTTATCAAATTTATTGGCATAAAGTTGAGCAAAATAACTCCTTATTATTTCTCTACTTTCCTCTTCATTGGTGGAAAGTTCTCCCTTTTCATTTTTAAGACTACTAATTTCATTTCCTCCCTCCTTTTTCTAATCAGATTTACCAAAGGCTTATCTATTTTATTGGCTTTTTCATAGAACCAACTCTTAGTTTTATTAATTAGTTCAATAGTTTTTTTTACTTTCAATATTTTAATTTCTCCTTTTAATTTTAGAATTTCCAATTTAGTATTTGATTGGGGGTTTTTAATTTGGTCTTTTTTTAGTTTTTTTTTAGTTGCAAGCCCAATTCATTAATCTTTTCTTTCTCTGTTTTATTCAAGTAAGCCTCTAAGCATATAAAATTCCCTCTTATTACCGCTTTGGCTGCATCCACAAATTTTGATATGATGTCTCATCCATTGTCATTATCTTGAGTGAAATTATTAATTGTATCTATAATTTGCTGCTTCACCTAATCATTCTTTAAGATGAGATTGTTTAGTTTCAATTACTTTTTGGTCTATTTCCCCTAACTTTTTTGTTGAATGTAGTTTTATTGCATCATGATCTGAAAAGAAAGCATTTACTATTTCTGCTTTCTTGCATTTAATTTTGAGGTCTTTATATCCTAATATATGGTCAATTTTTGAATAGGTTCCATGAACTGCTGAGAAGAAAGTATATTCCTTTCTATCTCCATTCAATTTTCTCCAAAGAGCCAACATACCTAATTTTTCTAATATTCTATTTATTTCTCTAATTTCTTTCTTATTTGTGTTGTGGTTTGATTTGTCTAATTCTACAAGGATGCAAGGTTGAGATCTCCTACTATTACATTTTTTTGTCTATTTCTTCTTTAACTCTCTTAACTCTCCTTTAGGAAGTTGGATGCCATTACCATGGTGCATATATGTTTAATATTGATATTGCTTCGTTGTTTATGCTACCCTTTAGCAGGATGTAGTTTCCTTCCTTATCTCTTTTAATTAGATCCATTTTTACTTTTGCTTGATCTGAGATAAGGATGGCTACCCCAACTTTTTGACTTCACCTGAAGCATAATAGATTTTGCTCTAGCCTTTTACCTTTACTCTATATGTATCTCCTGCTTTAAATGTGTTTCTTGTAAACAACATATTGTAGGAGTTCTGACTTTTGATCCAGTCTGCTATATGCCTCCCTCTTTATGGAGGAATTCATCCCATTCACATTTACGGTTAGAATTACTAAATCTGTATTTCCTACCATCCTAATAACCCCAGATTGTGCTTTACTTATTCTTGCCTCCCTCAACCCTTTTTCCCCCTTTTAAACTTATGTACCCCTCTTGTATCACGATGCTTACCCTCTTTATAATCCCTCCCTCCCCCACTTTGAGTCTTTTCCCCTTCCTTCCCTTATTACTCTTTTTCTTTTCCCTTTTCCTCTCCCCCGTTTTTAATGAGGCGAGAGAATTTTCTCTAAAATAAATGTCAATTATTTTTTCTTTGAGCCAACTCTGATGAGAGTAAGATTCACACAATGTTCCTCCCCGTCTCTAAATTCCCTCAGATATGATAAGTTTCCTTAGCCTCTTTGTGGGATGTGGTTTCCCTCTTTTTATCCCTCCTTCCCACCTTATTCTGCCATCATCCCTTTTCCATATCTACTTCCCTTTTTATGTTATATCAGTACAATCAAATTATACATGGATTCTTTTTGTATATCCACAACAGAAATACAATTCTCAAGAGTTATTTTTACCTTTTCTGCATCTCTTGAGTTCTATGGTTGGAGATCAAATTTTTTGTTTAGTTCTGGTTTTTTCTTCAGAAACAAATGGAATTCATTTCTTTCATTAAATTTCCATCTTCTTCCCTGGAAGAAAATGCTCAGCTTAGCTGGGCAGTTTATTCTTGGCTGCATCCCAAGTTCTTGTGCCTTTCGGAATATCCTATTCCAGGCCCTTCTTTCCTTTAGTGTAGAGGCAGCCAGATCTTGGGTGATCCTTATTGTGGCACCTCGGTATTTAAATGGTTTTTTTTTTGCTGCTGTAAAATTTTTCCTTAATCTGATAGTTCTGAAATTTGGCCACAATATTCCTTGGGGTTTTATTTTAGGGTTTCTTTCAGAAGGTGTTCGATGAATTCTTTCAATGCCTATTTTACCTTCTGATTCTATTACATCTGGGCAGTTCTCTTTGATGATTTCTTGTAAAATAGTATCTAGGCTCTTTTTTTCCATCATAGTTTTCGGAAAGTCAAATAATCCTCAGATTATCTCTCCTAAATCTATTTTCCAAGTCTGTCATTTTGCAATAGATAATTCATGGTTTTTTTCCAGTTTGTCATTTTTTTGTTTTTGCTTGACTGATTCTTGCTGTCTCAATGAATCATTAGTTTCTATTTGTTCAGTTCTAATTTTTAAAGAATTATTTTCTTCATTAGCTTTTTACTTTTTCTGTATATGTCCAATTGGTTTTTAAATGTGTTGTTTTGGTCTGTGGAATTTTTTTCCATTTCACTAATTTTTTTTTTAGTGAATTATTTTCTTTTCAATTCACAGATCCTACTTTCTTGCGTGTTCTTTGTCTTTTCAATTCACAGAACCTACTTTCTTGCGAGTTCTTTGTCTTTTCCAATTCAAATCCTACTTTCTAGTGAATTCTTTATTTTTCAATTCACAATTCTTACTTTCCTGAGATTTTTTACTTTTTCCAATTCGTATTTCAGGGAAGTTGTTGCTCTCTTGTAAGGCTTCTCTTTCCTTTCCCCATTTATCTTCTAACTCTCTTTTGAGACTTTTAATGGTCTCTTCTGTTAGAGCATCATGTAAAGGAGGACAGTCTGATGCATTTTTGCTGTTTGAGGTCTCTTCAGGTTTGCTGACCTGCTCTTATTCTGCATTGAAGCTGTCCATCATTCTTTTCATCTTTTTTATTCATGTTTTAAAAGCCTTTAGGGTAGGTCTCCTAGTCAAGGGGGTTACCAGCTTCCTCTGCAGAGCAGGGAAAGATGTAAACCGATTTCCTGCTCCGAGGCATGGGAGTGCTCTGAGTGAGAGTTGTCCCTTCCCCCAACAGGAAGTAGATTCAGCACTGGCCTAGCTATGGAAGTGCCCAGTTGGGCTGTGTGGATTAGGGATTGCCCTAGGCTAGAGACTAAGGGGTGAAAGTGTCACTGCCCCAGGCCAGAACCTCTTGTGGGACTGTGAGTATTAGCAGCTGACTGCAGACTGCCCCGAACTCTGCCCCAGTGTCTCTGCCTGATTAAAATTGGCTCTGGAAAATCTCTATGGCCCCAAGCCGAGCCCCCCACTGTGCAGATTGGAGGCTAACCCGGGCTGAGTCCTCCTGCCGTGCAGGATCACAACTGCCCCAAGGAAAAGCCCGGTACTGTGGGTTGGGGCTGCGTGCTTGTGCTGAGATCTGTGCTTTCACTTTCGGTTTGAGGCTCTCCTCAGAACCTAATTTCTCTCCCAGTCTGTACTGATCTCCCCCCTGGCCCCAGAACCAACCTTTTTTGGCGAGACTGCAGATTTTCTTAGGCCGGTGAGTTGTTCTACTTCTTATCTTTACGAATTGTAGCAGTCAAGACTATTTTTGTGGCTCGATATAATATTGATAAAGAGGGTAAGAGAAGAGCTTAGAAAGTCGCGTGTGTCTTCTCTGCCATCTTGGCTCCGCCCCCCTCCTATTTATTTTCTTATTTATCTTGTATGTTTGTACATATTGGTGTATATTTGTATACATTTATTTACATGTTGGCTCCCCCAGTAAATTTTGACTTCCTAAAATTATCACAGGTATCAGGGAATTGACCTATATTCTATTGTATCTCAATCTCAAAGGCTACATTGTGTCCACAATCATCCAAAAACAAACAATTGCACACTGATTCTTCTTCCACTTTGCTCTTGGCTTGTAGCCTTTTCAAGTTAAATAACTAACATCAGTACAGCAGTTGACTATGATGACATTATCATCCATGTTGAAAACATCTAACATCTCTGTTTCAGAAAATATCATGCATGCCTGCAAACAAATGCATAGTTCAGGTTATCTCCACTGGTGATCAGGAAAATATAAGAGCATAGTCCATTATTCAGAACCTGTGAATGCATGCAATTATGAAAATTATATGTTACTGAAGGATTTCTATAAACAATAAAATTCTATCATAATCTTCCATAAGTCTTTGTGACAAATAGCATCAGTGACTTGGTTACATTTATATGCATTGTGTACAGACTCTGTTCTCCTCGTAGCATTTCTCCCCGAATTGTCTCTATCTCTGTCTGTCTGTCAGTCTGTCTGTCTGTCTCTCTCCCTCTCTCCCTCCCTCCTCTCTGCCTCTGTATCTGTCTTTGTCTGTCTGTCTGTCTCTCTACACACATACACACACACACACACACGTGCACACATGCAGGTGTGCATTGTGATTATCATAGGACAACTTCTTTCTTTTATAGAGATAGATAATGGAGGCATTGTTGATCTCCTGGGCAAAAATCTGTTATATAACATGAAAGATTTCAGTCAGCTTTTTTATGAGAATAGGATCCCTGTCTTATTCATTTCTAAATTTACAGTGAAAAGGCAAGCGATAACATAACAACACATGAATATAAGATAGATATAAATTTCACACATATATAGGATATATATGTGCATAATTTGCATGGCTGTATATGTTACATATATCTATACATATATGTAGTTGAAATGAACTGTAATGCATCTGTGAAATCACTGCAATTGAAATGTCATAGACAGTATTAGAACCCTGAGTTTGACAGATAAAAGGAACTTAATAATATTTAATATCTCTTCTTTTTTATTAATTATGTGATAATACATATGCATGGGTAATTTTTACAACATTAAACCTTTCACTTACTTCTGTTCCAATTTTTCCCTTTCCTCCCTCCACTCCCTCCCCTAGATGGCAGGCAGTCTTCTACATGTTAAATATGTTATAATATATCCTAGACACAATATATGTGTGCAGAACTGTACAGTTGTCTTGTTGTACAAGAAGACTTGGATTCAGAAGGTAAAAATAACCTGGGAAGAAAAACAAAAAAAATTCAAGTAGTCCACATTCATTTCCCAGTGTTCCTTCTCTGGGTGTAGCTGATTCTGTCCATCATAGATTAACTGAAACTGAATTAGATCTTCTCTTTGTCAAATATATCCATTTCCATCAAAATACATCTTCATACAGTATTGTTGTTGAAATGTATAATGATCTCCTGGTTCTGCTCATTTCACTCAGCATCAGTTCCTGTAAGTCTTTCCAAGCCTTTCTGTATTCATCCTGTTGATCATTTCTTACAGAACAATAATATTCCATAACATTAATATACTACAATTTACTCAGCATTCTCTAAATTGATGGGCAACCATTCATTTTCCAGTTTCTAGCCACTACAAAAAGAGCTTCCATGAACATTTTGGCACATGTAGGCCCCTTTCCCTTCTTCAGTATCTCTTTGGGATATAAGCCCAATAGTAACACTGCTAGATCAAAAGGTATGCAAAATTTGACAAATTTTTGAGCATAATTCCAAATTGCTCTCCAGAATGGTTGGATTCATTCATAACTCCACCAACCTTGCCTGTGTCCCAGTTTTCCTGCATCCCCTCCAACATTCATCTTTATTTTTTCCTGTCATCTTAGCCAATATGACAGGTGTGTAGTGGTATCTCAGAGTTGTCTTACTCTGCATTTCTCTCATCAATAGTGATTGGAACACCCTTTCATATGAGAAGAAATAGTTTTAATTTCATCATCTGAAAACTGTCTGTTCATCTCCTTTGACCATCTATCAATTGGAGAATGGCTTGATTTCTTATAAATTAGAATCAATTCTCTATATATTTTGGAAATGAGGTCTTTATCAGAAACTTTAAGTGTAAAAATATTTTTCCAGTTTATTGCTTCCCTTCTAATCTTGTGTGCATTAATTTTGTTTATACAAAGGCTTTTTAATTTGATATAATCAACATTTTCTATTTTGTGATTACTAATGATCTCTAGTTCTGCTTTGGTTACAAATTCCTTTTTCCTCCACAAGTCTGAGAGGTAAACTATCCTATGTTCCTCTATTTATAATACCATTCTTTATGCCTAGATCATGGACTCTTTTTGATCTTATCTTGGTGTACAATGTGAGTGTGGATACATGCCTAGTTTCTGCCATGCTAATTTCAAGTTTTCCCAGCAGTTTTTGTCAATAGTGAATTCTTATCCCAAAATTTGTGATGTTTGGCTTTGTCAAACACTAGATTGCTGTAGTTACTATTTTGTCCTGTGAACCTAAACTATTCCACTGGTGACCACTGCTTTATAATATAGTTTTAGATCAAGTACAGCAAGGCTGTCTTCATTTGATTTTTTTTATTTGTTCTCTTGAAATTCTTGACATTTTGTTCTTCTAGAAGAATTTTGTTGTTATTGTTTCTAGGTCATTAAAATAGTTTCTTGGGAATCTGATTGGTATAGCATTAAATAAATAGATTAGTGTAAGCAGTATTGTAATCTTTACTATATTTGCTTGGCCTATCCAAGATGACTTAATATTTTTCCAATTATTTAAATCTGACTTTATTTGTGTGGAAAGTGTTTGGTAATTTTGCTCATACAATTCCTGACTTTCCTTTGGTAGATAGATTCCTAAATATTTTATGCTATTGGCAGTTATTTTGAATGAAATTTCTCTTTGTATCTCTTGCTGTTGGATTTTGTCGGGGATGTATAAAAATGCTGAGGATTTATATGGATTTCTTTTGTATCCTGAAACTTTGCTAAAGTTATAAATTCCTTCTAATAGCTTTTTTAGTAGAATCTCTGGGGTTCTCTAAGTATACAATTATATCATCTGAAAATTGTGATAATTTGGTTTCCTCATAACTTACTCTAATTCCTTTAATCTCTTTCTCAACTCTTATTGCCAAACTTAGCATTTCTAATACAATATTGAATAATAATGGTGATAGTGGGCAACCTTGTTTCACTCCTGATCTTACTGGAAATGGTTCCAGTTTATCCCCATTACATCTGATGCTTACTGTTGGTTTTAAATAGGTGCTCCAGACTATTTTAAGGAAAAGTCCATTTATTCCTATCCTCTCAAGTGTTTTTATTAGGAATGGATGTTGGATTTTATCAAATGCTTTTTTTTGCATCTATTGAGATGATCATATGTTTAAATTTGGTTATTGATATAGTCAATTATGCTAATAGTTTTCCTAATATTTAACCTGCCCCTGCATTCCTGGTATAAATCCTACTTAATCATAGTGTATTATCTTAAGGATAATTTTCTGTAATCTTTTTACTAATATTTTATGTGAGATTTTAGCATCAATATTTTTAGCGAGGTTGATCTATAATTTTCTTTCTCTGTTTTCAATGTACCTGGTTTAGGTATCAGTACCATATCTGTTTAATAAAAGGAAGTTGGTAGGACTCCTTCAATTCTTATTTTTAAAAATAGTTTATATAACATTGGACTTAATTGTTCTTTAAGTGTTTGGTAGAATTCACATGTAAATCCATCTGATCCTGAGAATTTTTTCTTAGGGAGTTGATTAATAGCTTGTTCTATTTATTTTTCTAAGATGGGACTGTTTAACCAAATTTCATTCTCTGTCTGTTAATCTGGGCAAGCTATATTTTTGAAGATATTCTTTCATTTCATTTATGTTATCTAATTTATTGGCATAAAGTTGGGCAAAGTAACTCCTAATTATTGCTCTAATTTCCTCTTCATTAATGCCAAGTTCTCCCTTTTCATTTTTAAGGCTAATAATTTGATTTTCCTCTTTCTTTTTTTAAAATCAGATTTATTAAGGGTTTGTCTATTTTGTTATTTTTTACATAGAACCAACTCTCTGTTTTGTTATTTAATTAATTTAATAGTTTTTTTTACTTTCAATTTTATTAATCTCTCCTTTTATTTTTAGAATTTCAATTTTAGTGTTTGACTGGGAATTTTTATTTTTTTCCTTTTCTAGCATTTTTAGTTGCAAGCCCAATTCATTGACTTCTTTCTCTATTTTTTGCAAGTATGTCTCTATAGATATAAAATTTCCCTTTATTACCACTTTGGCTGCATTCCACACATTTTGGTATGACATTTCATTGTTGTCATTTTTTGGGGTATAGTTATTAATTATGTTTATGATTTTCTGTTTCACCCAATCATTATTTAGTATGAGATTATTTACTTTCCAATTATTTTTTTGTCTGTTTTTCCCTGGCTTTTTACTGAATGTAATTTTCATGTGCATTATGATTACTAATTCTGCCTTTCTGCATTTGAATTTGAGGTTTTTATGTTCTAATATATGGTTAATTTTTGTATAGGTTCCATGAATTGCTGAGAAGAAAGTGTGTTCCTTTATGTCTCCATTTAGTTTTATCCAAAGATCTATTATACCTAAATTTTCTAGTATTCTATTTAGCTCTTGACTTCTTTCTTATTTATTTAGTGGTTTGATTTATCTAATTTGGAGAGTGAGTGCACGATTGAGATCTCTCACTATTATAATTTTGCTGTCTATTTTTTTCTTGCAGGTCTCTTAATTTTTCTTTTAAGAATTTGGATTCTACACCACTTAGTACATATATGTTTAATATTGATATTGCTTCATTATCCATGCTATCCTTTAGCAAGATATAGTGCCCTTCCTTATTTCTTTTAATTAGATCAATTTTTGCTTTTGCTTGATCTGAGATAAGGATGGCTACCCTTGCTTTTTTTACTTTACCTGAAGCATAGTAAATTCTGCTCCAGTCTTTTACCTTTACTATGTATGTACTGCCTTGCTTCAAGTGTGTTTCTTGTAAATAACATATTGTAGGATTCTATGTAGGATTCTAGCTTTTAATCCAATCTGTTATCTGCTTCCCCTTTATGGGGGATTTTAAATCATTCACATTTATGTTAAAATTACTAATTTTGTATTACTTGCCATCTTGTTAACCCCTGCTTATGCTTTTCTCCTTTCTTTCCCCCTTACACTCCTCCCCAATATTCAAGTTGTGAGTACCAATTGCTTCTCACAGTCCTCCCTTTTTTAGGATCTCTTCCCTATCTAAAAGTTCCTCCCCCTTTCTTACTCCTTTTCTTCACAATTTCTGTATTCCCTTCTGCTTAGCTTATCCCTTCCCTTTTCACTTTTCCCCTCCCACTTTTCAATGAAGTGGGAGAAGTTTCTCTGTCGAATACGTCTAAGATTTTTCTCTTTAAGACAATTATGATTAGAGTATGATACACACTATGTTCATCTCCCTCCTTTCTTTCTCCCAGATATAATAGGTTTTCTTTGCCTCTTTGTGTGATATAGTACCCCCACTTTACTCTTTTTCTGCTACAATTTCCTTTCCACCTCTAGTTTCTAGAAAAAAAATTTTACATGTATTCTTTATGTATCTTTATAACAGAGACATAGTTCTCAGGATTTCTTTTTACCTTTTTATGTTTCTCTTGAGTTCTGTATTTGGAGATCAAACTTTTTGTTTAGTTCCATTTTTTTTTTTAGTCAGAAATAGATGTAATTCACCTATTTCATTGAATATCCATCTTATGCCCTGGAAAAAAAATGCTCATTTTGACTCGGTAAGTTATTCTTGACTGCATACCAAGTTCTTTAGCCTTTTGGAATATCAGATTCCAGGCACTTTAATCCTTTAATGTGGATGCTGCTAGATCCTGAGTAGTCTTTATTGTGGCTCCTCTATATTTGAATTTTTTTTCCCAGCAGTTTGTAGCATTTTTTCCTTGGTCTGATAGTTCTGGAATTTAGCCACAATATTTCTTGTAGTTTTGAATTTAGGGTCCTTTTCATTAGGTGATTAATGAATTCTTTCAATGTCTATTTTACCCTCTCTTTCCATAACATCTGGGCAGTTCTCTTTGATAATTTCCTAGAAAATATTGTCCAGGCTCTTTTTTTTTCATCATATTTTTCAGGAAGTCTAATAATTCTCAGATTATCTCTTCTAGATCTATTTTCCAAGTCTGTTATTTTCCCAAGAAGGTTTTTGACATTTTTTCCATTGTTTCATTTTTTTGGTTTTGCTTGATTGATTCTTGGTGTCTCCTCAAGTCATTCAATTCTATTTGTTCAATTCTGATTTTTAATTAATTATTTTCTTCACTCACTTTTTTATATCCTTTTCTAATTGTCCTATTGAGTTTTTAAATGAGTTGTTTTATTCTATGGAATTTTTTTCCATTTCACCATTTTCTTTTTTAGAGAGCTATTTTCTTTTTCCAATTCACTAATTCTATTTTACAAGGATTTGATTTCTTTATCCACTCTATCTTTAAATGAGTGGGGTGACTTATCCAGACTTTCTTGCCAAGCTTCCCTTTCCTTTCCCCATTTTTTCTAGCTCTCTTGTTAGATCCTTTTTAATTTCTTCTATTAGTATTTTGTGTGTTGAGGACCAGATCATATCCCTTTTTGGAGATTCATCTGGAGACAATATGTTTTTAGTCTCCTCAGGGTTTAAAGTCTGCCCTCTATCCGTGTAGAAGCTTTCTCTTGTTAGAGCTCACTTTAATTTTTTGCTCATTTTGTCAAAGAAGAATCAAAGAAAACGAACTGCCTAAAACCCCCCACAAAAAAAAACAAATGTAGTCTGCTTTTTTTTTAGGGGGTGGTGGTGGCTGAATGGTATCACTAAGCTTTCTCTACAGCTTGCAGAGGGCAGTAATGAGGCACTAGCAAGACCGCAATGATGTGCTGGGTCTGTGCCCTAAGACTCCGACAGTGTGCTGAGACACTCTGGGTGGGTGTGGACAGGTCCCGAGAGACCCTAGCTTTCTGGCGTTATAGTCTTTAACCCTGTGTGTTTATAACTTCTCTGCTAATCTACTAGCTTGTTACTAGGGCAAAGTAGTCATACAGTGGTAAAGTTCTCCCCACAGAAATAGCTGAGGTCACACCCCAACCCCTTCAGGTCTGCTCAGTGTGAGCTGCCTGCCATCCTCTCACTTCCTGCCTGCAGTCTGCACCCAATCTAACCATCCCCACCCGTGAGCAAAGACAGATCTTTTCTGTCAAATTTTGATATCTTCTGTTGGGAATGTATTCAATGTTTTTTTTTTTTTTCAGTCAAGCACTAATTCTGAGATCTTGCAATGAAAAAAAAAAATATTCTGAGAGCAAGAAGGAGCTTAGATAAGTATGTGTGTGTCCTTTTCACTATCTTGGCTAGAAGAATATCTGTTCTTTAATTGGAAGTTTGACTAGTGAGAAATTTCCTTTAATCTAAGGTATATATTAAATGGCTTCATCAGTGGTCATTGATGGTCTGTTGAGACACCATGGAAGTATTCAACTTATTTATCCAGGATCATGTCCTTATTACTGATTACAGTGACTTCATCACCACTAAGTAGTTGAGATGCACCTGAAGTCTTTGACTCACACATAATCTTCAGGGTATCATAACAGCACTTTGGATTGTTGCTATTGGTCTAAAATTGAATCTTTTTTGCCTTCTTACTAAGTTAGGAATCCTGACTTTCTTTTAAGTTTTGCTTTAACTCTACTTTTGATGGTATTAAATATTGCTTCCTTAGAGACAGATGAATGGTCTTGCTTGTAAATTCTATGGAGTTCTCATTTTTTGTTTTTAACTTTTGAATTTTCCCATAATTTTTGTTAAGCTGATCTTAATGTTTTCAAGTGATTTGACTCAGGTGAGCAAATTCTCTAAGTCTCTGAAAACTGTTCTGTTACTGCTTCATTGTTCCTAAATGTGAGCAGATCTAGCTTTCCCTCTAATTAAATAATAAACTGTTTTCACACAGAGAAGTTTCTAACCTATTGATATTAGCTGATAGACTTCTTGCCTTAGAATCAAAATTTTTGCTGAATTTTAGATTGGAGAGGGTGTTTATTTTCTTTTCAGCATCATGCACCACAAATATCATTCTCACATTCTGTCTGTAACCACCTCCTCACAACAATATAGACCATTAAATTCTAATGTTTGTTGTGAGGATTTATCCATGATATTTTGTTGCATATAAATGCAATAATTGACAGACTTGGTAATTGGAAGGTCATGAATTGCATGTCTTAAATAGTAAGTGACCACTGCTATTGCTATTTGAGTTTCATTACTCCCAAGGACTCTATGTCTGATAGTCTGTTCCTACTATGGCATTAAAGTCACCCAGAATTACAAGCTTGTCTTTTCTCAGCACATTCATGATATAGGGCTCTAGGTCTTTGTAACATTTTTCTTTGACCTCACCAGAATTTATCATGGTGTAAGAAAAGTACTGAATGGTGTCTGGAGAGCAATTTGGAACTATGCTCAAAACGTTATCAAATTGTGCATACCCTTTGATCCAGCAGTGTTACTACCAGTTTTACTGGTCTTATATCCCATAGAGATCTTAAAGAAGGGAAAGGGACCTGTATGTGCAAGAATATTTGTGACAGCCCTCTTTGTAGTGGCCAGAAACTGGAAACTGAGTAGAGGCCCATCCATTGGAGAATGGATGAATAAATTGTGGTACATGCATATTATGGAATATTATTGTTCAGCCAACAAGATGATTTCAGAAAGGCCTGGAAAGATTTACATAAACTGATGCTGAGTGAAATGAGCAGGACCAGGAGATCATTATATACTTCAACAACAATACTATATAATGATCAATTCTAATGGACCTGCCGTCTTCAGCAATGAGATGAACCAAATCAGTTCCAATGGAGCAGTAATGAACTGAACCAGCTACACCCAGTGAAAGAACTCTGGGAGATGACTAAGAACCATTACATAGAATTCCCAATCCCTATATTTTTGTCCACCTGCACTTTTGATTTTTCATAGGCTAATTATACACAATATCAGAGTCCAATTCTTTTTGTATAGCAAAATAATGGTTTGGGCAGATATACTTATTTTGTATTTAATTTATATTTTAACATATTTAGCATGTATTGGTCATCCTGCCATCTAGGGGAGGAGGTGGGGGGAAGGAAGGGAAAGATTGGAACAAAAGGTTTGGCAATTGTCAATGCTTTAAAATTACCCATGCATATAACTTGTAAATAAAAAGCTATTAATAAAAAAATAATTAGTGAATGATGGTATCATTACACTGACAAGAGCCTTTCCATTCATTCTTTTTGGAAGACAGACAAGCTTGCTGATTACATTAGATCTTAGTGCAAATTTTAAACCTAGCTTCTCATTACAGTAGCTACTTCAGAAAAATGGATAACCCTTCATTTTCAATAAGCTGGTCTTCATTTGCCAGCCTTGTTTAACTAAGTATTTTTATGTGGTGCCTGTTGAGTTCTCTCACAACAAAAGCTGTTTATCTTCTGGTCCTATAGGATTTTGTGTTGTCCAAAAGCGTGAATGTATTCAATGTATCAATGGTGAGAAGAATAATCTTCGGAAATACTATTGTACTTTTTTTTGTTGTTTGACCACAAGGCTGGATCCTCATTTGCCATGGTGGTAATCAGTCAGTAATAGGGTGAAGCAGAAAATTTTTAGAATACGTTTCTAGCCTTTTCCTCCTGACAAGAAGTTGGCAATGTGGTCCTTGATAAAAGTAACTCAAGCACCAGTGGATCTGCTGAATTCCAGTGTTGCTTCAGTTCAGTGAGAAAATAACTCTTGTGTACCTGTATGCAGGTTTATAACTATAGCTCTCAGTGTATCTATATCTATTGCTACTTCACTCATCCTTTGCCACAGCACTTCAATGTAGGTGAAATAATGAAACATTAAGATAATAAAATAATTAAATTGTAATATAATGACATAGTAAAATAATGTATGATGTTTAATGCTGTCTTGCAAATAAACTGGACTTAAATGAGACAAAAGATACTCAAAGTGATAATCCTCACAATTTCTTCCAGATTTGTCAGGTAAGACAAAAGTCAAGATGACAAGCAATAAGGTTATTTGTTATTGTACCCTTGGTACAGAGAATGACCTGCTATAAACTTCCCCTTGCAAAATGGGTAAATGAGAACAAGTTGTTACAATGGGCAGAGAAGAAAGGGAAACAGGAATTATAGAATATTTTGAGCTTAGTCAGACAAAGAAGATGTCGAGTTATCCTCAATGCATCCTCAATCCTCAATCATTTGCAGAGATGATTTTATTAAAGGGTGGATGCTGCACATACATCTTCTTGGAGCCACAAGTGAGAGGTGGGTGATAGGTGGATAACAAAGTTTGTGAATAGCCCTGAAAAGGGCTTGGTGAGCACTCATATACACCCCATATACCCCAGATATTTAACAACATTTTATGACTGAATTATGCTTGTGGACATATTTCACTGAAGAAGAAACATGTCTTTCATTTTGGTTGAACATCATTTTAGCTGAATGGAGAGTCTGGGAAGGTATTCAGAGATTTAGCTTCCACCATGTATAGGATATCATACTTGTAGGATCCTTCGTGACATAAAAAGTTGACTTAAATGCCATAGATACATATCATTTTGTTCATATTCCTCTCATTGCTATATAATATAAATGGTGATATTTAAATTACTAATGTATTAATATTTAATAAGATACTTAGACTTTTATATCTTATCTTTTGTAAAAATTCCCTCAAGTTGTAATTACATAGCTCATGCTAAGTAATTAATTAAGCAACTGCTTTTAACTTTATAACCTCTTATAATAACAATTTCTATTACTCTACATGAACAATCTTAGGTTTAGATTTAATTTTTTTTCTTGCCACAAATTCTATTGAAAACCTGTTAACTAGTGGGAGAGTATGAAAACATTTTTCCTATCAGAATCCCAAATTCAGGTCAAAAGTAACATGTTAGACCTTATTAAGTAGTTAAACTAGAGGAAAAGACTTATAAGTAAAATACTTAGCTTCTAATGTGTATTTTATAAGTAAAATAATATTCATAGGAACATAAATGCATAGATTTAGAGCTAAAAACCACCTTAGATGAAATGAAATCCTTTCTTCCTATTTACAAATGAAGGAACTAAAACATACAGAGAGATTAAATGAAGAAATAATCAAAGTTTTACAGACATTTAATATCTAAGGGGAGATTTTAATCCAGGCATTCTGACTCCAAGTCCAGTGCCCTATTCACTATCACCTATTGTTTCTCAGTAAATAAGAAATAGCTTTCGTAAATGAGATTCACTGAAACTGGTTAATTTGACTTCTTACATGAGTAAGTATATTATAAGTAGTTTGCTTAACAAATACCAGACTGTTTTTTTTTTTTACTGTTTTTGAATATTAATTTGTGTACAGAGGGTATCAATCAATAAAACCTATTAATTCCTTCTATCTGCTAAATGCTAAATATATAAAGACAAAAGTGTAATACCTCCTGCCCTCAAAGAGGCTACATTCTTTAAGGAAGACAATATATACATATATAACAATAAGGTCTAACAGGTAGGAGAATGTTATAGGAGAGTCACCTTTTTTAATGGAGCTTGTGCTGGTTTCTATTTAATTATTCCTGGAAATCTTCTCTTGGAAACATGATCATTGATTTTGCATTCTCCCTACCCAAAACATAAAATACTTTTCCAGTTGATGTTAGAGTATTTAGGGAAATTCTCATTTTCCTGTGGAAATTACTGTCTGATCTATAAATGCAATGTCATAAAAGAGTCACCTAATAGACATGAACATTTTAAAAAATGAATTTAGCTATATTTTGTCACTAGTATAGTAAAGAGGAAATTTTGGGTCTAATGATAATTAATAATAATAATAACAACAATTTAGCAGAAAGTTGAAGTAATAAGTGATTAGATTGATTGATTAATAAGAATCTTAATATCCTAAGTATTAGAAATCATGTGGTTAGGTTCATGCAGTATTATTAAATGGAGAAGAAATACAAAAATAACTTTTCCTTGGAATAGCCAAAGTATGTCCATAGCAACTACCAGAAATCCCCAAATAAGTTCAATACCTGAATGGACCCAATTCCTGAAGATCTGAAAACCACTTGCCATACTCAGAATTTCTAAGGCAGTAAGGTCACAATACAAATTGTGAGATACTTTAGATTTTAAAACTAAGTTCATCTGCTTTAATAGTGCCATTGTGTTGGACTTTAGAATAGTAAAAAAAAAATGTGGCATAGACACAGAAAAGAAAACCTCTAGTGCTTATGTCAAAACCTCATATTTTCAGGCCTGACTACAAAAGACTTGCATAGCACTCTATAGTTAGACTGACCCTACAGGACAATTGACCTATTAGTGTAGAACAGTGGTGTCAGTCTCAAATAGAAATGAATCCTTCAGCTACATATTAACTTAGAAAACCACCAATAAACATTATCCATGTTGTATGTATTTGTATTTATTTTGCTAAAACATTTTCCAATTACAATTTAAACTAATTCAAGAGCCATATTCCAGAGTTTTGAGGGCAGCATAGTCTTGTAAATGAAGAATTTGACATTTCTGATGTAGACCATACTACTTCCATCATATTGCCTTCCCCCAACTAGCTGGAATGTATGTGTAGGGCAAAAATTTCTATTTATCACCATCCTGTTTACCATGCAAACTGGAGCATCAGTAAAGACTCAGAAAGAGAAAATTTATCTATTGAGTATTCAGAATGAGGGATAAATTTTCAGATTGTACTGCAAACCAGGAGAATACTTCAGCCACTGCTTTAATCCAGAATATGTTGATTACATTTTCTTTGACAAGGAGACCTAACTCAGTTTCAATTGATCAATGATGGACAGAAGCAGTTACACCCAAAGAAAGAACACTGGGAAATGAATGTAAACTGTTTGCATTTTTGTTTTTCTTCCCGGGTAATTTTTACCTTCTGAATCCAATTCTCCCTGTGCAACAAGAGAACTGTTTGTTTCTGCACACATATATTGTATCTAGGATATACTGCAACATATTTAACATATATAGGACTACTTGCCATCTAGGGGAGGGGGTGGAGGGAGACATGGGAAAAATCGGAACAGAAGTGAGCGAAAGGGATAATGCTGTAAAAAATTACCCTGGCATGGGTTCTGTCAATAAAAATTATTATAATAAATAAAAAAGGAAAGGGAATGGAGAAAAAAAAAAGTAAAAAAAAAAAAAAAAAAAAAAAGAACTAGTGGTTGGCCTAAGAATAGAATTCATCTGTTTGTTACTTCAGTGGTTCTTACACAGCACTACTATAGAACTGTGCTAAAAATGCTCATCACCTCTTCCCTTCGCCCCTTACTCCAGAAATGTAATAACATTCACAAATAAGAAATATTATAAAATTGTAGCTCACAAAAGCTTACTCTTTCTATCCCCAGTACCCAAAAATATGTTATATACACTCTTTTATTTTAGTCTTTTTATCTTTAGTACAAAGATTAGCATGTAAAGTCATAGATTCAGAAATGCAAGGGATGTTAGAGTTCAAAGAGCTTAACTGTCTCATTTAATAAATGGGAAAACTTAGGCAGAATGTTCTATGTAACCATAATTAGGTGAGGTGAGGTTTGAAACTAGATTTTTCCCACTCTAAATCTGGAACCCTATCAATTAAGAGAGACAGCTTTAATGTGGAAAAAAGGAAGATCAGAATAAGAGAATCCTGTGCTATAAATCTTTACCAATAAAACAAATATTCCTTTAAAAATTACTACAGCAATAATAAAATTAAATATGCACACACACACAAACACACACAAGCAAACTTGGAGCTAAATTAATGTACTTATACTTTTAAAAGACAACAAGCTACTTCTTCAAATTTGAATGATGCATTACCTGTCTGAAGAAACTCTAAATGAAAAAGTCCCCTTAGTGTCTGGAGCAGTTGTGTAAGCTTCAGATAAATTAGTGCTATCATTGTAATTCAAGGTGATTGAATTTTCTATTGCAAGAAGTTTTTAAGATCAACTCGGAAGCAGACCACTTACTAGTAGAAAAGTATGAAAACAGTGATTTTCCTCCCATCCAGAATGTCAATCCTGTGAATTAGAGGGATAAAAGCAGAGGAGATCATCATGCTTATATTTTGAAGGCAGAAGAGTAATTACTTGTGTCCAATATTGAATATAGTAAAAAGATGAAGGAAAAAAGGTTTATTTTCACATGTTAATACTCACCGGGTGATGCTTTTAAGTAAAATAAAAGGCATAAAGATGAAATGTAGTATATAAAATTGAAAATGACCGTATTAAATACACCATTTCATGACCAATCTCCATAACAGTGACAGCTAATTGCATCATCCAATTCATATTTTTACTTGAATTTTTAGGTAGCCCCACTAGCATTCAATAGTAGTATTTAATGCAGTATAAAAACTCAGAACACTATCTCTGGAGCCAAAGGAATCCTGACTCTTCTATTTACTACCATGTAAATCTTAGACAAGTTATTAGAGTTCTCAGGACCTGAAATCTATCAATGGGTCCATGAACTTGGAAGGGAAAAATACATTTTTACTTTCACTAATATCTAACTAAAATTATTTTTTATATCTATCTCTAGCTTTCTCTCCTGATTCTGAATTTTTCCTACCCTACTTCAGAAACCTTATCAACTTGGAAGTATACTATCCCTGTGACTTCAGAATGGAAGGTCTACCATTCTACCTCTGGCCTTCTCTCCCTGGAAGAAAACTGGGTCTTCATTGTCCCCTTCCTCTGCTTGCAGTACTTTGGTGTAAGATTGGAATTTATTTGGACCTCAAAGAATAGGTAAAACTCAGACAAAATATTGAATGTATCAGACTATGTTTGGCATTGTAAACAAAAATCAGGAAAAAATAAGGCATATTCTAAGGGAATCGAATAGACCTGTCTAATTATTGGGAAAAGCTGGTAGGGATTAAAGCAAAATCTGTGAGGTGAATTTTCATGGAGATAAAAAACTGATTATGGAATGTGCTCACAAAAGCAAGGTTAAAAAGTTTATATTTTATATGTATAAAGTCATTCCTCGACATGTAGCATAGGAGCATTTTTGTGCAGGTTAAAGAGAAACATTATGGATCTCTCTAGCATTTTATTCCATTCTTCTATAAGAGAGACTTTTTTCTTTCAAGAACATAAGAAGAATGCTTGAACCAGAATCCTGCTAACTGTTACCCTCAAACAGAGGAGCCAGAATTTCATTTATCTGCTTATTTAAATATGATTAGTCTAGGAAATGTAACTTCACATTTAAGACAAATATATCCTACCTACATTATTCATACCAATCAAATTGTCAAAAAATATTTTATTAAGCTAGAAAAATAATAACAAAGTTCATCTGGAAAAATAATGCCAAGAATATCAAGGACATTAATGAAAAAAATGCAAAGTCCATTGGCCTAGCAATACGAGACCTAAATCTCTATTATAAAGCATCAAAACCATCTGGTACTGCATAAGAAATAAAGTGGTAGATCAGTACAGTAAGTTAGATACACATGAGACAATAATAGGCCTTAAGTAATCTACTATTTTTTAAATCCAAAGATTCCAGCTTCTGGAATAAGAAGTCCCTATTTGAGAAAAAATGCTGCTGAGAAACCTGGAAAATAATATGTCAGGAGCTTGGCAGAGACCTTCATCTCAGACCTCATAAAAAATAAGGTCAAAATGGGTACATGATTTAGGCATAAAGAGTGATGCTCTAAACAAATTAGGAGAACAGGGGATAGTTTACTTATCACATGTTTGGAAAATGGAGGAATTTATAATCAAAGAAGAACTAGAGAATACTATGAATCACAAAATCAATAATTTTAATTACGTTTTGCACAAACATAATCAATGCAACCAAGATTAGAGGGGGAGCAGAAAGCTGGGGGAAATTCAGAGCCAGTGTTTCTGATAAAGGCTTCATTTCTAAAATATATAGAGAATTTACTCAAATTTATAAAAAATACAAGCTATTCCCCAAATGATAAATGGTCATAGAATATGAATAGACAATTTTCAGCCATCTATAGTCATATGATAAAATTCTCTAAATCATTATTGACTGTAGAAATGAAAATTAAAACAAATTAAAACACATCATACCCTCAGATTGGTTAATATGACAAAAAAAGATCATGATAAATTTCAGAAAGAAAGTTGAAAAATGGGGACATTAATGCATTTTTGGTGGAGTTGTGAACTGATCCAACCATTCCAGAGAGCAATTTGGAACTATGCCCAAAAGGCTATAAAACTGTGCATACCCCTTGACCTAACAGTGCTACTACTGGATCTGTATCCCAGAGCAATCTTAAAGGAGTTTAAAACTCACATGTGCAAAAATATTTATGTAGCATCATTTTTTGCAGTGACAAGGAATTGGAAAATTCCTTTTAGGAATGGATGAATATAGAAATAATAGAATACTAATGTTCTATAAAAATGAACAGTATGAATTTAGAAAAGCCTGGAAATAATTACATAAACTGATGCTGAGTGAAGCAAGCAGAACCAGGAACATGTTGTACACAACAGCAGGATTTTGCAATGATCAACTATGATAGACTTGGTTGTTGCCAGTGATCCAAGTGAGTACCAATAAACTTTAGGTGAAAAACTCTATCCATATCCAGAGAGAACTATGGAGACTGAATGTAGATCAACATATGATATTTTTACCTTTTTTTTCCTTGTAGTTTTTCCCTTTTGTTCTGATTTTTCTCTCCCTACACAATTCATATAGGAAATAAGTAAAAAATGAATGTTCATGTATAAGGAAAAATGGTTTTACATTTAACTGAGGGAAATATTAATATTAATATTAATAATAATAATAATAAAAGATAAACATCTGCTTGCAATTTATTTATTAATAAAAGAAATACCAAATTTTATATCCAAAGCTAGACTCCCTTCCCACAAAAACATAGTTCCACAATAAACACACATAGCAAGTAGCAAAGAAATCAACTTATCCACGTTGACAACAAAATAAAATTAGAAAGAAAATTATATACATAACAGGTTTTATAATACTCAATAAAATTCAACCATTAGAGAAAGATATAGTCACAGATCTCATTCATGGGGTAATTCCAAGAATTCTTTTGTGTATCAAGCTGAGGGATAAGGACATTATGGAGACTGCTAGCTTCTCTCATATCAGCTTCTCACCAGAATTTAATTGTCCTTTTAGCAACCTTCACTGAAGTTAGTATTATTCATCTTATTTCTAAAAACTGGAAGTCAGAAGCATTTGAAGTGATTGCAGAGCCCAAAGAAACTTTCTTTGTTCTTACCAACTTAGAAAATTGAGTATAAGATAAAATTAATTGTGATATAAAATGATCCCCTACTAAAAAGAGAAAACTTCATTTATTATGTATAAAAGAACAAATTTTTGCTATTATCATTAACTAGCACTTTATGTCAATTAAAGAATAGGTCCTGTCCCTATCCCCAATCTGCAATTACTAGGTATGTATAAAATAAAGTATAGCCACACTGACTTTGCTCACAAGCACTATAAAATAGTAAATCATTTAAACTGTTTAATTAGATTGTATTAAATGCATGAAAATGTGTGAATCATAGAGTAAACATGTAAAAATTATAGACTAATGAGAACAGTGTTCACATAACTGACATATGCTACAAACTTATCATTTAGTAGTTATCAAACTCTGCTTTTTGTTGGCATTTTATCCCTTTTGCATGTTTATTGACTCATATATCCATTTAATATAAACATTATCCCTTACTCAGAAAATGTATTGTGACATATATAAAGTAAAAGAAATCCTGACTTGTCAAAGAGTAACTCATAGCTTATAATAGTTCTTCCATATAACTCAATTGGGAAATGTCTGATGTATTTCATTCACATATATGAGCACATTTTCATTTTTACAAATTGACAAATCAATTTCAGTTAAGAGTAAATAATAATACACACATTTTTGGGAAAAAAGATACTTATTTTCATCTATCATATGAATAAAACCTTCATGAATTCCTAAACCAATGCTAAATTATGATTTGGAAATGACCCTGAGTTTTTAAGACTACCTATCAACATTATATTTTAAATGATTTTTACTCTAGTTGAAATATTTCAAGTATCATTCTGGAAAAAAAAAAGACACTCTCTTCAGGAAAGATAGCTTATGTACTGAAAGGGTCATCACTAGTAGTAAGCTGGCCACTGAGAAATAATACTTCTGTTGTGGAAATTAAAAAAAATAAACAAATAGAATACCCCACAGAACACTGGAAAGATAATTAAAGCTTATGATCAAACATTTGTTTCTGAGAAAGAGGCAATGGAGAAATTTTTTAGATTTCAATCATATTCTCCAAATTCTACTGTGTATTCTTCCATACTTTTTTTTTGTAAAATGGAATAGAGAAGAGATAGTTTGAATATGTGTCAGAAAAACATGAATTGAGAGTAAGAAATGAGAAAAAACAAAGATATTTAAAGTATACAAAAGCTTCACATCTATACTATGAATAAGATTTTGTAAAATATTAGGATGATAAGATATGGCAAGTACTATATAACAACCTCCCCTGAAAAATTGACAAAAGAAAGTATATTGTTAATTAATGTAGGAGTCATTTTTGAATTATCAACCTTTCAAATAAACTACAAGTATGTCATTGTACAAAAAAACCACGATCTATATGATATTTATACTATGTATGCATTAAGAGATAGCTTCATTGATTGATGGAGGTTGTAGTTAACTTGAGCTTTAGTCAAAGAAGAAAAGAGAAAGAAAAGAAGGGAGGAGGAGGGGAAAAGAGAAAAAAAAACGAGAATAATATCATGATAAAGGAGGAGAAAGAAGAGAAGGAAAAGAAAGGGGAATGAGAGGGAATGATGAAGAGCAGAAGGAGAAGAAAGAAGAGGAGTGGGAGGGGCATGATAATGATGAAGAGAAAGAGGGGAGAGGGTGAGGAGAAAAAAAGAAGAGGAGAGTGAAAGGGGAGAGCATGAGGAGAAGAAAGTAGAGAGGGAGGAGGAGGAGAGAGAGGGAGATGAAAAGGAGAAAGAGAACTAGATGAAGGTAGTAAAAATATATTTTTCTATATGATCCTTTGATTCTTAAATTGGTAATTTTCTAAGGTCTTCTCATTATTGTCATTCTCCCTTGTAATTTTTACTTTATATACAGGTTTAATTTGATGTGAAAATTTGCTAACTTCTTTTATCAAATTTCCAAAGCTCTGAATTTCATTGACAATATAATCTAATAAGCTACCATTTCAGGAATAGAACCAATACTGCAAAGGTGGCCATGGCATTGGGGTGCTGGGTTGCCATTAAGGGTCCTGCATTTGAAGTAAAGGCCTATAGTGCCTCAGATGTTTCTATAGTATAGAAAAATACTATTTTCTTTTTGAGGTCATGGGGAAATACCTTCCCCTTTGCTTTGAGTCAAGGAAGAATTCTTTCTTCCCATCCAAATGGTCAAAGCAGTTAATGTGCCAAGGGGAAAAATAACTATAAAAACTAAAATGAAGCTTCCATTCAGTGGAGCAATCACTAACTCTCTCTAGATGGCTTGATTGTCACCCACTGTCTGGTTTATGCTAAAAACTATCTTTCTCCATCCCTCAGAGATTACTAAAATCCTTGTAGAGGACTTGCTCAGGGTCTATCCTTTTTACTCTTGTCCTCAATTAAAGTGACACTGTTAGTGTGCTTGTATCTTCACAAATGGAAAATTGGCAGCCTCTGGTACCACTGCTGCTTACTCTCCAGTTGCTGATTCTGGGCAGTGTCAATTTGTCACTAATGAAGTCTTCAGCAATGACTTTTGGATATTTCCATTTTTGCCACATTCCAACAGAACCAGTTGAATGGACAAAGTGTTGCTAAAGCCTGGACTACAGGTACTTTCCTTTAATTCATTAGCCACTGATTAGAGGTATGACTAAGTGTCCTGATTGTTGTATCTTCACAAATGGAAAATTGGCAGCCTCAGTGCCTCCTCCCATCCATTCTGGAGTAGATGAAAGAGTCAAGACATTGAACCACAAGATCAGCTAGTAGGGAACTCTGAAATGGCTCCTTCTAGTTTATGAATCATTATTTCAAACAGAGATTATTTAGCCAAGACACCATACTGCTATCCTGATGAATATGATACTATGATTTAGAATACTGATTCAGACTGAGTAGATGCCCATCAATTGGAGAATGGCTGAATAAATTGTGGTATATGAATATTATGGAATATTATTAATAAGAAATGACTAACAGGATGATTTCAGAAAGGCCTGAAGAGATTTACATGAACTGATGCTGAGTGAAATGAGCAGAACCAGGAGATCATTATATACTTCAACAACAATACTATGTGATGATCAATTCTGATGGATCTGGCCATTTTCAGCAATGAGATGAACCAAATCAGTTCTAATGGAGCAGTAATGAAACTGAACCAGCTACACCCAGCGAAAGAACTCTGGGAGATGACTAAGAACCATCACATTGAATTCCCAAGCCCTATATTTTTGCCCGCCTGCATTTTTTGATTTCCTTCACAGGCTAATAGTACAATATTTCAGACTCCAATTCTTTTTGTACAGCAAAATAACAGTTTGGACATGTATACTTATTTTGTATTTAATTTATACTTTAATATATTTAACATGTATTGGTCAACCTGCCATCTAGGAGAGGGGGCAGGAGGAAGGAGGAGAAAAATTGGAACAAAAGGTTGGCAATTGTCAATGCTGTAAAAATTACTCCTGCATATAACTTGTAAATAAAAAGCTATTGAAAATTTTTTAAAAAATGATTTAACCATAAAAAAAGAATATTGATTCAGAGTTTATCTAGGAATCCTTGAAGTTCAACAAGTGAGCTTCTATCATCATGCTAGATATATAAATTATAGTTCAAGGTTGGTATTAGGAAACTCAGCATCCACACTGAGATCCTGACGAGCCTGAAATTATGATTCAGATCTTAAAAGAAAGGTTGGGGTTCTCAACTACCTCATACATTAATATTAGGGAATTCCTTTTCCCCTTTAAACCTATGGGTATTGAACCAGGCTGTGACTGGAGGTCTAGGTGCTGCTATTAACTCTGGGGTTTAGAACCATTTCACAATAGGGAATCCCTGCCTTCTGTGACTATGTCAAAATCAGTGTTGCGCAAGAGGTTACATTTGTAGTACCAACACTACAAAAATGGAGAAGAAGAGGAGGAAAATGAGAAAATACTAGCAATTGTACATACTGACTTATATGCTTAAGAAAAGTTCACAGGGTCTCAGTGTATGTTCTTAAAGGCAAATAGCATGCTGATATCTAAAACATCAAATCAGATAACATAGATAATGTATTTTGTAAGCTTGAAGTGCAAAATAAATGATAGTTATGCATTTTTATATTTCATATGATTAATGTGAACTATGGATATATTAATCCTAGACAATTTTCTATTGTAGACCATATCCTCACAATCACATAGCTGATTTAAAAATATAGAATATGAGGTTATACTTTATTGTTTATTTTCATAAAGTATTTAATTTGAGAGAAAAAATGCTATTTTAAGTATTTTGTTCAATCAAGATGTCTCCCATATATTTTGTTAAAGTATTATGATTCTATGAAATTTTTGAAAAAGCCAAAAATTCTCTCAGTGAGTCACTAAGCATTGCAATCAAGACATCAAAAGAAGAAATAAAAATTATCTAAGTGTTCACCAAGCTTTGGAACAGATTCCATATAAAAGAAATATAGTTAGAATCTATACATATATAGTTAGAAAGTTTATTCCTTTAATAAATAGCATGAATTCCATAAAATCTTGGGTTCTAGATTATTTATTTTCTAAGGAGAAAAATAGTTATTTGAGAGACACCATTTTTAGAAAAAAATTTAATAAAAATGCATACACCTGTTATCAAGATATTGACTAAGAGAAGCAGAATAGTGAATTAATCTTTTGGTAGATATAAAGTTTCTAGCTATTATGATGATCTTGTGGTGATAAGTGATAAATTGAGTAAATATAGGAAGAGTGTTCAAGGAAAGCAGAAAATTGAATTAAATTATCCTTTTATTTTAATTCTAGTGTTATATCTATTTAGACTATTTTCTATCTAGTCTCATAAACAGAAACCAGTTTTCAAAGAAAGTCTCCTTTATGGCCTTCAACATCCCACTTTCTTTATGTTTTGAATATCATTTTATTTTCCCTGATCCTGGAATGTTAGTTTTTCTCTTCACTAATTCAAATACTTCATCCAAGACTCATTCAATCCTTACCTCTATCATTAACTTTTACTGATATTTCATATCAAAGGTGAATTTTATTTTTTCCATTTCCATTTAAATATTTTGATTTTTAAATGTTGAATTCCAAATTCTTTCTTCTATACCCCCCATCTTATTGAGAAGGAAAAAAAAATGTAATATACAAGTTCAACCATAGAAAACATATTTCTGTGTTAGTTACATCATACTAGAAAACACAAACAAAAGTATAAAGTACAAAATAAACTTTTAAAAAAGGATTATTTAATGTACATTTAGAATACATGACTTCTTAACCTGGATGTGTATGGCATCATCAAGTCTTTTTTTTTTTCTTAAATAGCTTTTTTTTTTCTATTACATATAAAAACATTTTTAGCAATCTTTTTTATATAAAATTTTGAGGTCCTAATTTTCTCCCTCACTCCCATTCCACTACCTTAAGATGGTAATAAATTTGATACAGGTTTCATAAAAGTAGAACAACAACAATAATAATTTGTGTCTAATGAATTATAGCTTAAAAATAAAAGATTGGGGAGGTGTTTAGTTAAACAATCGTGTATCTAAAAAAAAGATGCAAAAGTGTTGGTGAACTGTAATTACAGCACATTGTTAAACACTAATGTTGATGATAGAACAAGAAATATGCACATTTATATTTCAAGAAAGCATATATAATAAATAATAAAAGTGATCATATTCATGGCTGTGCATCTTTTCTTCCTTGTAGGTTATTTTTTTGTTCTTTATGTGTACTTTTTACTTTATTCTTTTTTTCCTCTTTCATCTCTCTCCCCATCACCAAGAAAGCTACAGTTAAGCACTGGTATATATATTTATAGGTATATCCATACAAATATATATATATATATATATATATATATGTATGTATATATATTTGTGTGTGTGAGTATATTGTTCCCTATTTAATCTATTATTGATATAAGTAGGCTTTCAGAACTACCAATTCTCCTACTTCCAGTAATGCTTCTGTGTCAATTCATTCTTGGCACTTGATTTGTATGATAGTATAGAATAATTACTATTTTTACCTTTTCTTAGACAGTTTTGCTTTTTGAGAATTAGATCATACCTCTACTCCAACCTTCTTTTTATTACTCAATTATTGATGTCAGTTTTAAAGATATGGTTTACATTTCCATATAAAATATAAATAATTTGTCCTTGTTGAGTCCCTTGAAATTAAGCTTTGACATTGGCTTTTATATGTTAAATATTTTTATGGAAGTCAGATTTGGTTGAGACATCCTGAACATCTGTGAGTCTATTGAATGTTCTTTTCCCCCCCATTAAGTATTATGATTAGTTTTTGCTGGATATAATACTTAGGCCACAGGCCTAGTTATTTAGATCTTCAATACATATCAGTCAACAAACTTCTTTGTGGCTGGTAATATATCTTACACAATTCTAAGTATAGCTCCAGCATATTTAATTTTTTTTTTTCTCTTTTTATTTCCTCTTTAGTCTGAGAGTTTTAAAATTAAGCAATAACATTCCTAGTGTTTTCCATATAGGATCTCTTTGAATAGTTATCAGTGGATCATTTGTTTCCACTTTCCCCTCTTCTTGTATCATTTCAGGACAATTCTTTTTGATTATTTCTTCTATTATTGTATCTTATTTTGGTAACAGATTTCAGGTAGTCCTATTATTATGTTTTTTCTTTTTGATCTTTGCCCATGATCCATTGTTTTTCTTATGTTTCACATTCATGTTTATTTGTTCATTCTTTATATTTTGTGAAGCTGGGGTCTTTGGGTTTGTCAAACACTAGATTATTAAAGTTATTGGCTGTTTTGTCCTTTGAACCTAATCTATTCCACTGATCAACTAGTCTATTTCTTAGCCAATACCAAATGTTTTTGGTAACCACTGCTTAATAAAAAAAATTTAGATCTAGTACAGCTAGGCCACCTTCATTTGATTTTTTTCATTAATTCCCTTGAAATTCTTGACCTTTTGTTTTTCCATATGAACTTTGTTGTTAATTTTCTAGGTTATTAAAAAAATTTTTTGGAGTCTGGTTGGTAAAGCACTAAATAAATAGATTAGTTTAGATAGTATTGTCATCTTTATTATATTTGCTCACTCTATCCAAGAGCATTTAATATTTTTTTCCAATTGGTTAGATCTGACTTTATTTGTGTGGAAAGTGTTTTGTAGTTTTGCTCATATGGTTCCCAATTTCCCCTCGGCAGATAGATTCCTAAATATTTTATACTATCGGTAGTGACTTTATTTTATTTTTTATTTTTTTAATTATACCTTTTTATTTCCAAGTTATATGCATAGATAATTTTACAGCATTGACAATTGCCAAACCTTTTGTTCCAATTTTTCCCTTCCTTCCCCCATCCCCTCCCCCAGATGGCAGTTTGATGAATACATGTTAAATATGTTAAAGTATAAATTAAATACAATATAAGTATACATGTCCTAACAGTTATTTTGCTGTACGAAAAGAATCGGATTTTGAAATACTGTACAATTAGCCTGTGAAGGAAATCAAAAATGCAGGTAGACAAAAATATATGGATTGGGAATTCTATGTAATGGTTCATAGTCATCTCCCAGAGTTCTTTCACTGCGTGTAGCAGGTTCAATTCATTGTTGCTCTATTGGAACTGATTTAGTTCATCTCATTGATGGAGATGGTCACATCCATCAGAATTGACCATCTTATAGTACTGTTGTTGAAGTATATAATGATCTCTTGGTCCTGCTCATTTCACTCAGCATCAGTTCATGTAAGTCTCTCCAGGGCTTTCTGAAATCATCCTGCTGGTCATTTCTTTCAGTAGTTAATTTAAATGGAATTTCTCTTTGTAACTCTAACTGTTGGATTTGTTAGTGATATATAAGAATGCTGATGACATATGTGAGTTTATTTTGTATGCTGCAACTTTGCTAAAGGTGTGGATTATTTCTTATAGCTCTTTAGTAGAATCTCTAAGGTTCTCTAAGTATACTATCATATCATCAGCAAAGAGTGATAATTTGGTTTCCTCGTTACCTAATCTAATTCATTTAATCTCTTTCTCAAATCTTATTGTCGAAGCTAGCCTTTCTAATACAATATTGAATAGTAGTGGTGATAGTGGGAAACCTTGTTTTACTCCTGATTTTACTGGGAATGGTTCCCGTTTATCCCCATCATATATGATGCTTACTGATGGTTTTAAATAGATGCTGCTGATTATTTTAAGGAAAGTTCATTTATTCCTATACTCTCAGGAGTTTTTAATATGAATGGATGTTGGATTTTATCAAATGCTTTTTCTGCATCTGTTGAGATGATCAGATGGTTTTTGTTTAATTGGTTATTAATATGGCCAATTATAATGATAGTTTTCCTAATATTGATACAGCCCTGCAGTCCTGGTATAAATTCTACTTGATCATGGTATATTATCCTGGGGATGATTTTCTGTAGTCTTTTTGCTAATATTTTATTTAGGATTTTAGCATCAATATTCATTAGGGGGATTGGCCTGTAATTTTCCTTCTCTGTTTTCAACCTACCTTGTTTAAGTATCAACACCATGTCTGTGTCATAAAAGGAATTTGGTAGGACTCCTTCATTCCGTATTTTTTCAAATAGTTTATATAGCATTAGGGTTAATTGTTCTTTAAATGGTTGGTAAAATTCCCCTGAAAATCCATCTTGTCCTGGGGATTTTTTCTTAGGGATAGCTTGTTCTATTTCTTTTTCTGAAATGGGTCTGTTTAAGCAATTTACTTCTTCCTCTGTTGTCCTTCCAATCTTCGAGAAATTTACCAGTCAAGGGCTGTTTTTGAGGCTGAATTTGGTAATTAGTAGTGAAAGTATGAGAGAAGCTTAGAGAGTTGCATGTGCCTTCTCTGCCATCTTGGCTCTGCCCCACTATTCATTTTTGTAATGAAAACTAAGAATGAAAGTACCTCTAATCTTGGGGTTAGGAGCAGAATGAATCTGACTTCATTCTAAACCCCTTTGACTTGCAAATATAATCCTCCAAGTCCATCCTCCTGCACATGCCTGTGGCCAATAGTATCCCTACCCCACTGTTTTTATACTTACCCAATGTGCTAGTTCCTTCTTGCCCAAGGCAGGTTCTCAGTAGCACAGCTGGACCGGGCATTCCTAATCAGTTGAGGTTTCCTCAGTCTTCCCAGACTCAGACTCCTTATGCTGTCTGGAAGGTGAAAGTTCCTGTGGTTTGGGCTGAGTCTACCTTCTAAGGCAGCTAGCCCTAGTGCTCCCTGTTTACTATTTCTGAGGAGCTACCCTTGAGGTGTTTACATTTCACACTGACTAAACCCTGGTCCTTAAGTCTTTCTTCTGGTCTTTTTGGGTTGTTCAGGGAGAATCCCTGCTCTGTCACAGTCTTATTTGCTTTCATTGGTCTTTGTTTGCCCTCAAGTCCCACAGATGGAAGAGGATTATATATATATGAAACTAGAAGGTGGAAGAAAGAGCAATGAATGGCTGATGAAATTCCATATTTAGTTAGGATGTCATAAAAATTTCATAAAAAAATAGCTATCTAAATTTTGAGCTCATTGCATTGGGAACTAGTGGATTTAACATCACTGCACTGGATGAACTTAAACACAGGCAGCCTTTGCTGGAATGCTGCATTGGGTTTCCTTTTAGAAACACTCATTTAAATTGATGATTATTGAGAGATACCTTATATTTTTTATAAATTTGTCATTTTTATTATTCTCTTGCCCATATACAATTAAGTTCTTACAATTATGTTGAAAGTCTAAATCAATAATAAGATGATTAAATTATACTTTGTCAATAAAAAATAAAAGCAATCATATAAAAGTCCATACACACTTTTTTTGTTTTATATCTTTGTAAAATTAAATTTATGTAGTTGATAAATGAACTACTTAGAATTTCAACATTCTACAACCAGGTTTTCAAGAATGGTTCTCACTTAAATTACCTGCCATTCTTATCTAATAGCTTAGGATTCAATGTTTTTAGTTAATGGACTCAATTTAGCTCAGAAATCTTCCCCTCACACTACCTACTACAGACTGATCAAGGAAACAGAAAAAAAGGATGGAAGATAAGAAGAGAGAGAAAGAAAGAAAAGAAATTGGAATGGGAAAATTCATATGCAATTCAATTAGAGATTCATTTTATTTGCTGTTCAATAAAAATAATATAGCTAATATTGTCTTAACTTTGGAAGTGACCCTCACTAGACTTTAAATAATGAAAGAGAAATGATTTATGGTGATGCATCTCATGCTATTACATTTAGACATGTATAAATGATGTTAGGAATTTCTATAATGCATCAATTTGCCTGTGTTATCTGAAGGTGCTGTACTTTTTTCTTTATGGAAGACTACACACTTCTGGAGTATAAAATGACTGGAAGCTATACTAGAGACAGAATTAAAGGGAAATAAGCTCAGTCATCAGTGCAGTCAGAAGAAACTTATATGTCATATACTTTAATGAATTAAAGGTTATGATTTTCAATTATATTCCATATAAATATTTTAAGTTATCTGCAAAGAAAATCACTTCTATGCTATATTAGAATATTTTGTTGCAGCCTAAAATATGCATGTTGCTCATAAGTAGTTTCTTTCTGTTTTTCTCCAGATAGGCTTAATTAATCAATGAAAATTTCACAGAGCTGAAGTAGAGCTTTTGAATAGTAATCATTTACTCAGATACTTTCCCTTTTATTTATGATCAATTAGACTAATTACATTGTTAACTGGACTGTGAACATCCAAAACACATTTTCCTTTTCCAATTGTTTTTCAATCTGTGTGGGGTACAAAGACCCTAACCCAAAATGACTACTCAGAGATCTCTCAAAGTGAAGGTACAAAGGTTTTATTAGAATCTTGTGAATTTACCTCTGGAAAATCCAGAAGGAGGAGACCAGTTTATAGAAGTGGAAGCTTGGTTATATAGCATAAAACTGCAACTTGCCCTCATCCACTCTTCCCATGATGCCCTTTAAGCTATTGGTTTATACTTGTGAGGTGAGCTAAGCTATGTGGTTATGGGTGTAATTTGCACAAGGGGATTTCCAAAGTTTCATTTCTTCAAAGTCACATAATTTCTAGGAAACTGAAACTGAGGACTAAGGCTTCATATACTCTAGCAGATAATTTCTGAGAAACCACACTATTCACTGCACACAAATCTGATGCTGATAAATATTTCCCAAGACTTAGGAAAATATCACTTATTAGAATATTATGCTTTTATATGGAATGGTTTCAGTCAATTAGCATAGTGACAAATAGAAAATCAACTCGCTTTCCTCTAGTGCATGTCAAATGAAAGTTTTATTTTTCTGTAAGGAATATCAGTATAAATGAGTGAAGAAATAGGGTTAGGATAGATAAGGTATAGGTAGAAATACAAGAGTTAATGAGTGAAAATTAATGCTTTGGAACTCACAGTTAACATAATTTAATGGATTACTTGAAGTGTACTTTAACACTATTCAACACCTTTTCTTCTCTAGGTTTTCAATGTATATGTCTCTTCTGGTTCACCTCCTACTTATCTGACCCTTTTTTTTTTTGGGGCGGGGGGGGGGGAAGGAAGGGCCTTAGCAGCTAGAATAAGGATCACAATAGGCTTCAAACAGAATGTAGTGCTTAATTTAAAACAATGAAACAAGGACTCCATAAGCCACTTGTGTAGAGACAAGTGAGAGTGAAGGAAGAGAAGAACTCCTTTTGAGTGGACTGAATAATGTGGATAATAGTGTAATGCCCAATGATGTTGGGAGGTGAGGTTTTAGCCATTTTTGTAAGACATGAAAATCTAACAGAAAAATTTGTATTTGTTCTAAAGACAACAATAAATAATCACTGAAGTTGATTGAGTAAGAGAATCATGTGATCCGATAGTTTAAAAATGAGGCTGGCATCAGATTGTAGAATGGACTAGAAAGGGAGAAACTCAGTGAAAAAACACCAATTAATAATGTGTAATAGCCTAGAAAAGAGGTGATGAAGATGCAAATTAAGGTCTCAACTTTGTGAGTGAAGAGAAGGGATAATATGTGAATGACATATAAAGTTTTAAAGGTTAGAATATGGCAATTCATTGGGCAAGTTAGTGAGAGAGATACATGATTACCTAATCTATTTAAGTTTCACATATTGCTTCCCTCTTAACTACTTTGTGAGATAGATGGTGCAAGTGATGGTAGTACTATTACACATGATATAATTGATGGAAAGAGTTTAAATGATTTGTCTATAGTCATAGAGCTAAGATACTCAAATGCTAAAAGAAATATTCATTTTATTGCACCACTTGACTTAATCAAGATCTGTTTTAGATCCTATTCTATGATTTTATACATCATCTCTAAGGGGGAAAATGTCTATATAAAAATAAACGAAGGAATTATTTGGAAGAGAAAAGCAGACCATGCTTCTAGGTGTAATTAGGTTAGATGTATCAATAAACTAGCACATGTTTTACATTACAATTTGAATTAGAAGAGTATATCATTTAGCAGAATCACTTTTTTGTTAAATTCATTTTAAAGGATTTCTATGTCTGAGATTTCCTTTTGTTCATGGTAATGTTGTTCTCTCCCAAGTTAATTCTTTATATAACCATTTCACTTTAAAGCCATACAATCTAGGTTGAGATAAATAGTTGAGGTTCTTTTTATACTTTAAATTAGAATTTTCTAATGTGCTTTGGTTAATTAGATTCAGAACTCGGCTTTATTATTTTGTAAAAAAAAATTAGGGGATAAGAATTTTAGCCTATAAAAAATAATGATGATTGTTGGAGGGGATGTGGGAAAACTGGGACATTGATGCATTGTTGGTGGAGTTGTGAATGAATCCAACCATTTTGGAGAGTAGTTTGGAACTATGCTCAAAAAGTTATCAAACTGTGCATACCCTTTGATCCAGCAGTGTTACTACTGGGCTTATATCACAAAGAGATTATAAAGAAGGGAAAGGGACCTGTATGTGCACGAATGTTTGTGGCAGCCCTTTATGTAGTGGCTAGAAACTGGAAACTAAATGGATGCCCATCAGTTGGAGAATGGCTGAATAAATTGTGGTATATTAATATTATGGAATATTACTGTTCTGTAAGAAATGACCAACAGGATGATTTCAGAAAGGCCTGGAGAGACTTACATGAACTGATGCTGAGTGAAATGAGCAGGACCAGGAGATCATTATATACTTCAACAACAGTACTATATGATGACCAGTTCTGATGGATCTGGCCATCCTCAGCAACAAGATCAACCAAATCATTTCCAGTGGAGCAGTAATGAACTGAACCAGCTACGCCCAGAGAAAGAACTCTGGGAGATGAGTAAAAACCATTATATTGAATTCCCAATCCCTATATTTATGCCCACCTGCATTTTTGATTTCCTTCACAAGCTAATTGTACAATACTTCAGAGTCTGATTCTCTTTGTACAGCAAAATAATGTTTTGGTCATGTATACTTATTGTGTATCTAATTTATATTTTAATGTATTTAACATCTACTGGTCATCCTGCCATCTAGGGGAGGGGATAGGGGGTAAGAGGTGAAAAATTGGAACAAGAGGCTTGGCAATTATTAATGCTGTAAAGTTACTCATGCATATAACCTGTAAACAAAAGGCTATTAAATAAAAAAAAAAAAGAATTTTAGCCTATTATAGTTAAGTATAGCTTTAGTATAGACCAGACCCTTTGCAGCAAAAATGCCACAAAAATTGGAGGAAAATCATATACTTTTATGAAAAATTGGAAGGGACCTAATCATACATCAGAAACATATTTAGTACATACACACATACACATATATACACATAAATATATGCTTATATACAAACATATGTCATGTTGCATTTTAATGTAATATCACATCATAACATATTGTACTATGTGAAATCATATCCCTAGAACCAGAAGAAATCTTAGAACCCATTTGTTTCAATTCTCTCATTGTATAAGTTAAGGAAACAAAATTCAGGAAGAATAAGTCATTGTTTAAGGATACTCATGTAGCAAAGCCTCATAGGTAGCATATGACATCCTTAAAATCTAACTTCCCTTTCAATTTAGGAATTATTTCTATATTATCCATAATTGCTGTTAAATCAACTATGCTTGAACAATTCCAGTAAGGAGAAGCTCATTATTTTTAAGGACTATTCTATTATGTGGTCACTCACTGTTATAAAATTATTTTTCCCCTCCAATAGGATTTAATTTTTCCAAATACATGTAAATAAAGTTTTCAACATTCCTTTCTGTAAGATTTTGTTACACATTTTTCTCCCTCTGCCCCTTTTCTCCCTATGATCTGATATAAATTAAACATATATAATCATAAACACATTTTAATCTTTGTCATGTTGTGCAAGAAAACTCATGAGAAAGAACAAGAAAGAAAAAGCAAACAATCAAACAACAACTAAAAAAAGGGTGAAAATTATATTCTTTGATCCACACTCTCTGTAGTTCTCTTTCTGGGTGCAAGTGACATTTTTCATCCCATGTCTTTTGGAATTATCCTAGGTCACCACATTGCTGAGAAGAGCTAAGTCTGTCACAATTGGTCATTACATAACCTTGCTGTTACTGTGAATAATGATCTCCTAGTTCTTCCTACTTCATTCAGCATCAGTTCATGTAAGTCTTTTCTGAAATCAATCTGCTCATCATTTTTATAGAACTAGATATTATTTATTATATTCCACTGAATTCAAAAACATAAATTATTCATCCATTTTCCAATTGATGGGCATTCACTCAGTTTCCAATTCCTTGCCACTACAAAAAGGAGCTGCTACAAACATTTTTGCACGTCAGTCCTTTCCCCTTTTTCTGATCTCTTTGGGATATAGATTCAGAAGTGACACTGCTGGATGCAAGAGTATGACAATTTTATAGTTTTTTTGGTGTAGTAGAAAAATTTTATTCATGCTGTCTAAACAAGTGAACTGATTTTCTTCTTTTAAAGCACAGATAATGTGTAATGTATGCATTTCTAAAAGAAAGAAGAGGGGTTGGGAAAATTCTACTCATTATTTCATTTTCTATAGTGAGGTCCCTTTGAAGATACTCCCCTTACAGCTTCATATAAAGGGCTGAAACCCTTAAAAGGTATGCTTGAATCAGACAACCAAGCACTTAAGGCTAATTACCTATTGGACAATAACTCTATTAGCATATGCTTGGAAAAATGGCCCTTCTCATTATGTGTATGTATACAGTCCTTATATAACAAAGGCAGAGCATAAAGCAAAATTTTCCTGATCCTGAAGTTTTCTATATTATTTATATCTACAATGACTATGCTTAAAATGTTATTAATCAATTTTTATGTTTATTTAAGTTTTCCCAACTATTCCTTAAGTGGCATTACTTCTAAGTACCTTACCATCCTATACAAAATGGCTTTGGTTGATCTTATGATTTTGTGATACTTCCTTTAAAATATACCACATAGAATTGGACAAATAGTACTAGAAATTAGCTGATCAGTGCAAAATTTGGTGGGCACAGTTGTCCATTTTTAATTAATATTCTGCTCTTACTTCATTTTAATGTCACATAAACAGTAATTTGACTTGTATTATGCCTCCATTGAAACTCTGTTTAAATTTACAGTCTCATTTCAGAAATTAATTTGGTCTACTAAACAATTACAGTGAGGCACTATCTGTAGCATGTTTTGCTAATCTGAATATGTTTGATTTCTAGTTTGTGCCCCAAATATTGGCTGTAGACATTGCAATTTTATATTGTCTTTTATTTATTTGTTTATTTTACTACTTTTCTAAGGAGAAATTTATAATCCAGAGACTGGAAACTGTTTTGTGTCTTAATATGGACTATGTCACCTGATTTGTAAGTCTGATCTTATTCAGAGATGATTATCACCAGACTGAACACAGGACAGATTTTTAATTAGATAATTAAAAATAATATTTTTGCCAGAGCAATCTAAAATACAAACCACTGAGTCATGTAATGGTAATAATCACTGATATCTATTTGCATATGGTACAGTACCCCCTCATGTTTTTCTTGTGTTAGCTGCAACACATAAATTTACTTACCAATATTTCCCACAATATTTCCCATGACACAACTTATTCACTCAATTTGGTCATGGCTAATATGAATATGAAACATGAAATTATTCATGTCTAATGTTAATGGTGAATGTAAAAATGCTATTCAAACAACGTCACATTTGGATATAGATAGTGCATCTGCTTACAATTTAGATATAGCTATTTTTACTGCATATGCATGGATTGCATAATATTTCAAAGGAATGATTATAGAAAATTACCAATACAAAGTAATTCAAGAAACTCTGCAATACTTTCATGAAGTAATGAAAGAATGAAACAAACAGAGCTAGGGAAAAAAAAATTCACAATGACCACAATAAGGGAAAAGCAATCAACTTTAAATGGGTTCAGAAAGCTAATTATAGGAGGAACCCATTATGATAATAAAGTAATTTAGAAATATGTCCAGGGATGTTCTGGTTAAACAATCAGAAATGTAGAAACACACAAAAAAGTAAAATTGAACATATGGCATATTCTAGCTTAATATATATCACTATCATTTTATCCAATCATTTCTTGTCTAGATAATCTGCAAAACAATCAATAAAGTCTTGATGTGTATCATTTCCTGACTTCTGGAGTGTTAAATGCTTCTACTGACATATGAATTATCAAGCTAGCCGATTTGATTTGACTAATTTTCAAACAGGAGCAGTATATTAATTTGTTTTGTCTGAAAACATTTATCTTCAAAAAGAACTATCTTTTGGGGATATTATCAAGTATCAACAAATTTATAAAAAACTTAGGAAATAACCATCAATAAAACATTAAAAATACACTGAAAAACAAATCAATGAGAAGAGATAATTAACATTGTAATTTTGTAATTATTAAATTTAATATTCTCTTTAAAAACACTATGTTTGTGAAGTTCATTTTAAGATGTGTTCTTGACGTGCCATATTTCTTTGCTTAGTCCTTCCTTCCTAAACATTTTTTATTACTCATAAAACATTGTATGCACATTCTTAATTTTTGGATTTTCAATTTTTTTTATTTAAGATAGTATTGGCAAATGAAAACTCTCAACATAGTCATATTTTTACCTTATGTAGTAAATTATTCACTAAACAACATAACATTTTTTAAAGGAACAAAGAAGTACTAATACTAGTACTTAAATAGTCTAAGTTTAAGGCATGCAAAATGCAAGGCAGGTGCATATAACATTTGAATTAAGGTTGTTAAGAGAAATATCAACAATGTCAGAAATATATATGATACCACTCTGATGGCAGAAAATGAAAAAGAATTAAGAATTTTCTTGATGAGGATAAAAGAGAAGTGGGCAAAATCTGACTTTAAGTTTAGCATTGAATTAAAAAAAAAACACTAAGATTTCGACAAATGGAGAAGAAAAAGAAGTAGTGTCAGACTGTATATTTTGTAATTCAAAGATCACAGAATTAGTGAGTGCAGCTATGAAATGATGTTTTGGAAGGAAAGCCATGGCAAATTAGTACAGCACACTAAAAAGCAGAAACATCACTTTGTCAACAAAGGTCTATATAATAGTCAAAGCTATGCTTTTTTCCAGTAGTAATGTATGGTTGTGAGAGCTGGATTATAAAGAAAGCAAAGCACTTCAGAATTAACACTTTTGAATTGTGGCACTGGAGAAGACTTTTGAGAGTCTCTTTGATAGAAAGGAGGTCAAATCAGAACTGGCATTGGAACTATGGAGAAGTATACTTGAAATAAGGATACTTACAACAAAGTGTTAACTTGGTGGATTTGATGAGATGATGGTTCTTTAGTTTACATATACTTAGCATTTAGCATGGTGACGTAATGGTTCTCTAGTTCACACATATTCAATATGCTGTAATGATGTAATTGTAATAAACTATTTAAGGGCTGAGAGGACTGAAAATGAGACATTCCATCTTTGACCATCCTACTGGTGGCTCTCCTGCCTCCTGCACTTGTCCACTAAGATCAAAACTGGGTCAGACTGTGGCAGACACAGCCTATAAAGGAGATTAGACTGTGAAAGAGATGATAAAAGACTTTAGACTTTATTCCTGACTATCCTTATAGTGTTTCTCCTGCTGAGACCAAGGCTTATCCAGAGGTCCCCCAGAAAGCTATCCTGGACCTTACATTGCTATTCACTTTTTACTTCATTTTTTCTCCTTTCATCCCTCTTCACTTCCCCCAAGCATACATACATACACACACCCACACCCACACCCACACCCACACCCATACACACACATATATATGTATATATATACACACATATATGTACATTCATACCCAGCCACAGACCTACACACATATACATGTCTATACATACACACACATAAACCCACCTACCTACATAGCCATATATATTCAGATATACATATATATGCATATGCATTAACCCTATGTAAATATGCATCTAAACAATTAATATGGCTGATACATATTGTAGATTTTTCTCTTGATTGAATCTTTAAGTTTGACTTTGTCTAAGTTCAGTAATAACATCCTATTTTTTTCTAGTAAATTCTACTATTGATTTTGTTGTGGTGTTTTTGTGTATCTCTTATTTCCTATTCCTACTAACTCTTCTACTTTGATTCTGTCCTTTAACTTGTCTTGCTATTACTTAACCTCCACTTACCCATGAATTCCTCCCTTATCTTCTCCCCTCATCCGTTCCTTCCCTATTAATCTATTCCCATTAATCTATACATTTTATCAAACTCAGATTAACCTAAACATTCTGTACTTCCATTTTATCTTATATTACCCTTTCCTCCTCTATTTCCCATTATTTTACACATCTTGTCATTATGCTACACAACCTTCTGTAATCCACTTTATCCTTTGCCCATTACTCTACATATGTAATCATATTACCATGAATGTACATATCTGTCTATACCCCATTTTATTCTATTCCATTCCCCATAACTCCCCTTTATTATTTTTTTATAGATTTTGGATAGTTCTATATCCTTCATGGTATATATGTGAAGTTGCCCACTTAACCCATTTCTGAGTAGGTTTTCAGAACTATGAGCCTGTAAAGTCCAGGCTAGCTCCCTGGAGGCCTCAGAAACAGCTGGAGTCAGGATAAGTAAAAGTCCTTGATATTTAGGGGGAGAAGTGAAGAAGACAGACAAAACTGTCACAAGGCTCCTGGATTCTTGAGTCCAAAGTTACCAACCTCTCTCCTCTTTGTCCTGTGGCCAAGTGAAATCTCTAGCCTCTGTCATCCCACCCTCTAATCTTTGCCTGCAATTCTCTTAACCACAAACATTGAGCCAGCACCAATGATGAGAAGAGCAATTCCAAACATATGCTAATAATCATTGTCAAATAGGTAATTAGCCTTAAATGCTTGGTTGTCTGATTCAAGTGCACCTATTCTAAGTTTCAGCCCTTTACATGAGCTCTCTACCCCCCTCTAATATTTGTGTCTATTCTTCCTCTGCACCTCATTTATCTTAGATAGTTTTGCTTTTTAGAGTCAGATCATACTCAATTCTACCCTAATCTTTCTTTTGTGCTAAGCAATTACTGATATCAGTCTTAAATATATAGTATATATTTCCATGTAAAAAGTACAATTTGTCCCTTTAAGTTCCTTGAAATTAATCATTGATGTTGGCTCTTATATGTTAAATTTTCTATTAAATTCAGGCTTGGTTGAAAGTCCTATAAATCTGTAAGTTCATTGAATGTCCATTTTTTTTTTTTCATTCAATGTTATGGATAACATTGCTGGATATGATTTTTGATCTCAGTTCTAGTCATTTTGATTGCTGGTATATATGATTCCAGGATCTATCTTCTTTTATCATGGCTGCTAATAAGTCCTTTATATTTCCAATTGTAGCTCCAGTGTATTTCAATTGTTTTTTTCTTATTTCTTGAAGAAATTTCTCTTTAACCTCTGGTTTTCGAAATTTGGCAATAATATTCATATGTAGTTTCCACAAAGGATCCTTCTGAGGTGGCAATTGGTGAATGGAGTATTTTCTATTTCTACATTCCCTCCAGTTGTATCACTGCAGGATATATATATTTTTTTGGATTATTTCTTGCATTACTGTGTCAAGGTTCTTTTGGTTTTTTGCTCATAGCTTTCAGGTAATCTAATTATTCTTACAATCTCTCTTCTTGAACCAGTATCCAGATCTGTTGTTTTTCTTATAAGATGCTTCAAATTCTGTTCTATTTTTACATTCTTTATATTTTTACTTATCTCTTGATCTCTTTACTAGCATCCCATTGCACAACTCTAATTTTAAAAAAAATCATCTGTAAGACTCTGAGTATCTTTTATCAATTGGTTCAGCTTTTTTCCCCATAATCTTCATGTTTTTCTTGGATGGGTTTTATTTTTTTACAAATTTCTTTCCTCAATCTCTCTCATTTAATTTTTATTTTTTTTTAGTTCTTCTATAAAGTCTGTTCTGGGTAGGTAGCCATTTTACAATACTCTTTGGGGCAAAAGCAGATTTTTTCTTTAACTTCACTGTTTACATCTGATGATAAATTTAGATGATAAATCCTGGTCTCTCCTATTCCCATGATAAATTTCTACCATTGGGTTCTTTCTTTGCCAATTCATTTTTTAAAAATGAGAAGTATTAATGTAAGCACCTCTAATTTTGGGGTGGAGTATAGTGCCTCCAGCTTCACTTCAGGTTTCTTCTCTAACCTAAAACTTTTAAACTAAAAGTTCCACCTTCCTGTAAGTGTCCACAGTCAACACTGTCCCTGACTCATTGCTTCTGTACCTATCAGGTAAGTTGTTTCCTTCTTACCCAGGGCCACACATCTCTACAGCACAGTTCCTGATCAATGGAGATTGTTTCAATCTTGTGATACTCACTTCAAGTTCAGGCTCCAGCTAAAGCCCAGAACTCTCAAAGTCTGTTTCTGGGAAGCCAGCTTGGGTGTCTTTGCACTTCACACCTGTTAAACTCATCTTGGGGTCTATCTTTGGGTCTTTTTGGCTTGTCCCAGGAGGAACTGTGATCTTCCCCAAGTCTTTTTTGTATTTCACTGGTCTGTATTCCACTGAAGTGAAAATTCGTTCTGTTTGTGAGGGAAATCTGGAGAGTTTCAAATTTACTAATGTAGTCCATCATCTTCCCAAAATCTTCCCCATCCCTGTTGATTATCTCAAATGATGTGCATGCATATTTACATGTTGTTTCCTGCTTTTTGAGAACAGATTGTCTTTTGCATTTTTCCATCCTTAACATTTAGCAATGTTTAAGACAAACTGGATAACTAATTTTTCCCTCTCTCTGATGACAATGTCAACACACTAGCTCAGACAATGATTATCACATCTTGAACTACTGCAATGATTTGCTAAAGAATCTAGCTGCCTAATCCATCTTCCATTCATCCGTCAAAGTTATTTTCTGAAAGCGTTAGTTTAATTGTCACCCTTTACCCCCAACTCAAATTCCATTAGTTCTCTTTTGCCTCCAGACATGCATCCACTCCAAATATAAAATCTGCTGAATTCAAAACTTGTCATAATCTAGCATTTTTCTAAGTTTCCAATGTTTTTCACTTTGCTTCCTGACATGTACTTTGTAATCCAATGACATTGATGATCTTGCTATAAGTCATTTCATTTTTTATATCCAGATATTTTCTCTGACTGTGCCCTATTTGCCTAGAATTCTCTACCCTTTCCATTTATACTGGCTTACTGATTTATGTGACTTATTTAGATTCTTTTAAATTTCAACCAAAGCCCATCTTCTACTAGAAGCTTTCCTAATGCTTCTTAATTCTAGTACTTTATCTCATTTAATGATATTCTATTCATACGTTGTACATTTGTGTTGATTTGTTGGCCTGCCCCCCCCTTTAAATTGTAAGCTCCATAAATGGAAGGATTATCTATCTATCTATCTATCTATCTATCTATCTAATGGTTTCTCTGGTTACATTCAAAACAATTTTTTTTTACATCTGTTTTTAAGATTTTTGAGTTCTAGGTTCTCTCCCTTGTTCCCACACACAATTAAGAAACCACATGTGAAGTTATGCAAAACATTTCCATAAAAGTCAAGTTGTGAAAGAAAAATTAGATCCTCCACCCTAATGAAAATAAAAAACCTCAAGAGAATTAAGGTAAAAAGAAAGAGAGAAAGAAAAAGAATGCTTCAATCTGTATTCAGACACAACCACTTCCTTTTTCTGGTTGTGGAGTGGATTTTTTAATCATAAGTCTTTCAGAAGAGTTGTGAATTATTGTACTAGTGAGAATAACAAAGTCATTTACCATTGGTCATTTCAGAACATTGCTATTATTTTTGCATACAGTATATGTCACTTTTTTATGAAGGACTTTCCAGACTTTTTTTTCTCCTTTTTTTGCATCCTGCTCATAATTTCCCAAAGAACAATAATATTCTACCTCAAACACATATAACAGTTTATTGAGTTATTCCCCAATTGATGGGAATCCCTTTAATTTTTAATTTTTTGTCCAGAGATAAGAACTATCAATATTTATGTGTACATGTAGGTCATTTTCCTTTTTTTTTTAATCCTGTTTTTTCTGAATTTCTTTTGGCATTCTTGCCTAGTTGGTCAAAGGATATGTATGAATTTGCAGCCCTTTGGGCACAGATCATATCTTTTAATCATTTGTCATTTGGGTATTGATATTGAGTTCCTTCTATATTTGAGAAATAATGTCTTATCTTAAAAACTTCAATTTTTTTTTTTACAATTACTATTACTGATTGTATTTCTCCTCATTTATTCTGTCTCTTCTTTCACCTTTAAAAATACTTTGCCACTGACCACTCCCTCCCCCAATATGTTCTCTCTTTTATCATCCTCTCACCCTTCCCATATCCTATTGTCCTATTTTCCTACAGGATAAGGTAGATTTGTATACCTCTATTGAGTGTGTATTTCCTTTTGAGCCAATTCTGATGAGAGTAAGTTTCATTCACTCCCCTTCTCCTCTCCCTATTGCCCTCTACTGCAAAAACTTTTTCTTGCCCCTTTTTTTGGTAGATAATTTGCATCATTCCCCTTCTCCCTTTCCTTTTCTTCTACATTCCTCTCTCACCTCTTAATTTCATCATTTTTTAAAAAAGATATTATTTTCTACTCAATTCACATCCATGCCCTCTGCCTACATATATATTCCTTCTCACTGCCATAATAATGAGAACCTTCTGATAAGTTATAAACATCATCCTCTCATGTATGAATATAAATATATAAACCTTATTAAGTACCTTATGATATATATCAATTTCCTGATTACTTCCTTATGCTTCTTCAGAGTTATGAATTTAAAAATCAGATTTTTCTTTCAGCTTTGATCTTTTTTATCATGAATGCTTTAAAATTCTCTATTGCATTGAATGGCCATCTTTTCTTCTATTTTTCTTGGTAGGTGATTTATGATTGCAATTCTAGCTCCACTGATCCATGGAATATCATATTCCAAGCCCTCCATTCTTTTAATGTAGAAGCTGCTAACTTTTGTGTTATCCTGAATGCTGTTCCACTAGATTTAAATTGTTTTTTTCTGGATGCTTGCAATAGTTTCTCCTTGATCTTTGAGTCCTGAAATTCAGCTATAATATTCCTGAGAGTTTTAATTTTGTGATTTTCCAGAAGATGATAAGTGAATTCTTTCAATTTCTATTTTACCCTCTGGTTCTGAAATATCAGGACAGTTGTCCTTGATAATTTCTGAAAGATGATGTTCAGGCTCTTATTTTGATCATGAGTTTCAGATAGAGAAATAATTTTAAAATTATCTCTCCTGGATCTATTTTCTAAGTCAGTTGTTTTTCCAATGAGAAATTTCACATTTTTTTTTCTTTTGTTTTTTGGTTTTGCTTTATTTTGTCTTAATTTCTCATAAAGTTATTAGATTCTATTTGCTCACTTCTAATTTTTAAGGAATTATTTTCCTCAGTGAGCTTTTATCCTTTCTTTCCCAAATAGCCAATGTTGTTTCTTTAAGGCATCCTTCTGCTTATTAGTTTTTGCACCTCTTTCAATTCTTTCCATAATTTTTCCTCTTAGTTAATTTTCAGTCTTTTTTGAGCTCTTCCATAACCCAGGCCCAATTCTTATTTTTCTTGGAAGTTTTAAATGTAGGGACTTTGACTTTATCATCTTGTAAGTATGTGTTTTCATCTTTCTTGTCACTTTAATAATAATTTTCAATGTTTTTGTTTTCTGCTCATTTTTCTAGCTTATTACTCTGCTTTTGTTAAAATAGGATTCTGTTTTCAGGATGATGGGTGCACTGTCCCAGGTTTCAGGGATTTTGTGAAATTGTTTTCAGACATCCTTCTAGGAATTGGATACCAATCCCTTATTTTTCCTGCCCTGGAATTGTTACATGTATCCTCGCCACAATGTAGCCGTAGGATCTAGTATGCTGGCCAAGGATGGAGCTCTGCTGATGGGGCTGTGCTGGAACTGCACACCAGACTCCCACCCTGCTGCCACAGATCCTCCCTACTGACCTTCCAAGATTTCCCTTGTATTCCTGGGTTGAGAGATCCAAAAAACCTTTGGCACTGCTGTTGATTCAGAGGTCCCATATTGCTGAATCCTGTGTCAAGGCCAGAGCTGGGGCTAGCCTGGCTGGATCTGGGATTGCAGCTGCATTTCTACTCTGGTTTCATAGACTTCTTTTCCTGATCTTCCAGGTCCTCTTTGGAGTCTCTGGATTGAGGGGTCTAAAAGCCACCAGCACTGCCGCTGATTCAGAGTTTAGGTTTGGGTTGGGTTCAGGGCTGAGGTTGCATTGTCATGAGTTGCACCAGGACTGCATGCTGGACTCCCACTCTCACAGACCTTTTCTGTGGAGGTTTTAAGTTGCCTTTGGTTGGAAAATGTTCTACTGTGTCTTTTTCAGTGTTCTGAATAAAATTTGTTCATTTCATTATCTAAAGAGCAGTTTTGAGCAGTTTGAGGGAGAGGTTGAGCAAGTTCCTGTGTTTGCCATCTTGACTTCCAAAATTATTTTTAGTCTATTTCTTTTAATATTACCCAATTACATGTAAAAATAAAATTCATTTTTAATATTTTGAATTATGTTATCTTGTTCCTTAGATCTTGAAAAAGACAAACGATTTGATAGCAATTATACATGTGGTATCTTGAAAAAATATTTATTAGTTATATTTCAAAATAAAAAAAAGAAGAAAGAAAAGAAAAATAGGGAAAGTAAAAATAAAGCATGCTTCAATCTGAACTGAATTCACCATTCTCTCTCTGGAGATGGATAACATTTTTCATTACGGGTTCTTTTGAATTTTATTAGATCATTTTCTTGATTCTAGTAGCTAAATCTTTTATATTTGATTATCATGACAATTTTGTTATTAATCTTCATTGTTCTTCTGATTCTGTTCATTTCACTTTATAATAATTCATATTATGGAATATTTTGACCATGCTTAGTTATGGTACAGAAAAATGTACTAAGTGGTCCAGATATTTATCCAATGCAAATATTTCTGTGTTGAGAGTTAAGAAAGCATGATACTATCCTTAACTTGGCATATAATCAAGGATTGTCCTTTGTATCTTTTTTTTTTATCCCCAGCACTTAGTATAGTATTGGCTACATAGCTGGTGCTTAATAAATGCATACACACATATATGTGCTTATATATCCATATATATTCAAATACATATAGACCTATTTCTATCTATATATGACTATATATACATAATTCATATGCCTCTATGACACTATATATTTCTATTTATCTATCTTTACATATATTATTTATGAATATAATTTATAAACATACATGATCAATCTACTATATATATCATAGATTCATGTATGTGTATATGAATACAACTTAAAAGAATGCTGATCTTGATAGTTCTTGGACATTCAAGGGAATGTTAGGAAGCTAGGTGATACAGTGAATAGAGCTCTGGGTTTGAAGGCAGGAAGATTTATGTTAAAATCTGACCTCAGGACACTTATTGATCTTATGAACTAGGGAAAGGTATTTAATCTCTGCCTCAATGACTTCAATTATTAAAGAAGGATAATAACAGCACCTACTTCCTGAGAATATTATGTGGATTAAATGAATTGTTTAATACATTGCCTAACAATTAGATCATATATAAATTTTGATGATGATGATGATGGTAGTTGTGATGTTAATGGTGATGATGATGATTATAATTATAATTTTAAAATATTCTGGAATATTAATTCTGAAAGATTATCTTAGCCCCCACCTCAAATTTCAAACTTTTCTGTACCCAAGTTCCCTTTAATATCTGCTTATTCCTTTGAATTCAATGAGTCTTTAAATACATTAACAAATACAACAGTCTCTAAGAAAAATAAAAGCTGTGAAATCAGATTTTGAATTTTTATAATTAAGGAAAATTCATATATGTCTCAAAGCTTTAACACCATAATGTAACACAGAGATTGTAGTAGGAACAACCTCAATTTCATGAAAATTTTGGTGTATCCTGTAAGGTTGGAGAAGTTATGTGGCTTTCTTGACAATGGAAGCATAAAAGACTCAAATTGTGGGGATATATTTTTAGTCAGATTTTTATTGAACTGTGGAAACACTCTTATGAGCTAGTTTATAGACTTCCATTATAAATACAGAGACAAAGGATTATTTTTTTAATGAAATTTGACCAGGAATAGTATAAATTTCAATCTTATTATCAATAATTCTTTTTAAAATTACATTTTATAATACACGGATGTCTTGTTGCATTTTATTCATAAGTTAACATTTCTTCACTAAACTGAGTTAGACTTATCCCAGAAAAGGTAGGGGTAATAAATTAAAATTATCAGTGGGAAAAATAATATCAATTTTTATTCAATATAGAATGCAACCCACAGTAGACTACTAAAGTATTTAATAATGGTCTTGCTGACAAGCCAAGAATATTGATTTCAAAAGTAGTATTTAAAAAAATCCAATAAAACTTTGACATTGTAAAATTTGAGCTATTTTTATTTTAATAGTTGAAATTGTTTATGATAAAATCTACTCAGAGAAAATAGTCTGTGGAACAAACAGCAATTCATCAATATAGAAATGTAGGCTACAAAATGAGAGCTGGGTGACCTTCCTTTGAGATAAGAAAAATGTACTCTAACATTGTTCTCTATATTGCTTTTATTTTAAAGGTTTTTTAAAGGCATAAGATGAATACCTACAGCAACAACAAAAACATAATAAGCCATGTGCTATTTTAGAGAAACACCAGAATATTTTCTGGTACATCAATGGATTTAGTGATCTTATCAAGGCATCATTAATTAATGTGTTTTTAAATGCCATATATGAATCTAACATATACAACATTTTGAGAAGGACATGAGAAAAGAAATTATTCCAAAATTATATAACAATTGGGAATTATAATTATAACAATCTTGGGAAACACCCAATAGGAGGCAAATGATCCAACCAAGCAATTAATAGAAGGGGGAGTATAGGTAAAATAAAATTGCATAGAAAATGAAAGTAAAATAATTTTAACTTATGGACAGTAAAAAGTGTGAAATTCTGTAGAAAGATCAAGAAGAATGGCAGTCTGTTGTACCTGACAATTAAGAGAACATATATGACCTGGAAGAAAATATTTCTGATTATGATTGTGCATGAAAATGAGATTACAAGTGAGAGAGGAGTGTGGAAAGACATGAAATACAGGCAGTAATTATGATTTATCATTTCTATGTAATATAAAATAATACTTTAAAACGTTTTGTCAAAGTTAAAAACATTTAATATAAGCCACTTAGCATCATCATGATTGGAGACACATAATGGCTCAGTAAAGAGATAACGTGTGACACTTGGAGCTGTAGTAGGCTTGGGTTCAAATCCAATCTTTTACAACAGTTCAAATCCAATCTTTTACAACGAGTTGTGAAACCTTGGTCACGAAATTTTGCTCCTCTATACGCCTCACCATTTCCTAAGAATTAAGTATGTCTTAGTTAGGTTATAATCTGCTTTGTTTAAAGAAATTCTTAAATTTATACTGAACAAATAACAAATCCTTATTGTATTATTGTATTATTTGTGTTGTTATTCTTATTATAAATTTAACAATAAAGAAGGGAAGATGACAGCTTGAAAGAGAACAGGGGCTAACAAAAGACTGATTTTTTTTCTTTTTTATGGTAGAGGAGATCTGAGCATTTTTTTGAGATCTAGAAGAAAAAGATTCAGTAAACAAACAAAAAACTTAAAAACTGGAGACAAGAAAAAGAGAAGATAATCAATCATCAAGGTCTTAAAAGATTAAGAGCCCAAGTGGAAAGATTTACTTTGAGTAAAAGGAAGGCCACACTGTCTTCTAGGATTAAAGGGAAGAAAAAAACATAAATACAGAGAATTTTCAAAAAATAATGTAAGTCCAACAATGGACTCAGTCTTTTCAAGAATGTTAGAGACAAGTCCATCTGAATGGATGATATTGGTCAGAATTTGGGAACTTGAAAGCAAAAAGAATGTTAAGAAAACCTCTGAAAATAATTTGATAGCAAACAAATTAAAAAAAATTGTAATGGAAGCTAGGACTCATTCAAGATTAAATAGTTTAAATATGTAGTAACTATCTTTTTGTTTGTTTGTTTGTTTTTCTTTATTTTTTTATTATAATAACTTTTTATTGACAGAACCCATTCCAGGGTAATTTTTACAACATTATCCTTTGCATTCACTTCTGTTCCCATTTTTCCCCTCTCTCCCTCCAACCCCCTAAGATGGCAAGCAGTCCTATATATGTTAAATATGTCACAATATATCCTAGATACAATTTATGTGTGTAGAACCGAACAGGTTGTTTGTTGCACAGGGAGAATTGGATTCAGAAGGTAGAAATAAACCAGGAAGAAAAACAAAATGCAAACAGTTTACACTCATTTACCAGTGTTTTTTATTTGGGTGTAGCTGCTTCTGTCCATCACAGATCAATTGGAACTGAGTTAGGTCTCTTTGTCAAAGAAATCCACTTCCATCAGAATACATCTTCATACAGTATCGTTGTTGAAGTATATGATGATCACCTGGTTTTGCTCATTTCACTCAGCATCAGTTCATGTAAGTCTTGTTCCAAGCCTCTCTGTATTCATCCTGCTGGTCATTTCTTAAGAACAATAATATTCCATGATATTCATACACCACAATTTACCCAACAATTCTCCAATTGATGGGCATCCATTAATATTCCAGTTTCTAGCCACTACAAACAGGGCTGCCACAAACATTTTGGTCCCTTTCCCTTCTTTAGTATCTCTTTGGGGTATAAGCCCAGTAGTAGCACTGCTGGATCAAAGGGTATGCACAGTTTGATAACTTTTTGGGCATAATTCCAGATTGTCCTCCAGAATGGTTGGATTCGTTCACAACTCCACCAACAATGTATCAGTGTCCCAGTTTTCCCACATCCCCTCCAACATTCATCATTATTTTTTCCTGTCATCTTAGCTAATCTGACAGGTGTGTAGTGGTATCTCAGAGTTGTCTTAATTTGCATTTCTCTGATCAATAGTGATTTGGAGCACTCTTTCATATGAGTGGTAATAGTTTCAGTTTCAACATCTGAAAATTGTCTATTCATGTCCTTTGACCATTTATCAAATGGAGAAATGGCTTGATTTCTTATAAATTAGAGTCAATTCTCTGTATATTTTGGAAATGAGGGCTTTATCAGAACCTTTAACTGTGAAGATGTTTTCCCAGTTTGTTGCTTCCCTTCTAATCTTGTTTGTATTAGTTTTGTTTGTACAAAGGCTTTTTTAATTTGATATAATTAAAATTTTCTATTTTGTGATCAGTAATGGTCTCTAGTTCATCTTTGGTCGCAAATTTCTTCCTCCTCCACAAGTCTGAGAGATAAACTATCCTATGTTTCTCTAATTTATTTATAGTCTCGTTCTTTATGCCTAAATCATGGACCCATTTTGATCTTATCTTGGTATACGGTGTTAAGTGTGGGTCCATGCCTAATTTCTGTCATACTAATTTCCAGTTACCCCATCAGTTTTTGTCAAATAATGAATTCTTATACCAAAAGTTAGGGTTTTTGAGTTTGTCAAACACTAGATTGCTATAGTTGACTATTCTGTCTTGTGAACCTAACCTCTTCCACTGATCAACTAATCTATTTCTTAGCCAATACTAAATGGTTTTGGTGACTGCTGCTTTGTAATATAGTTTTAGATCAGGTACAACTAGGCCACCTTCATTTGATTTTTTTTTTCACTAATTCCCTTGAGATTCTCAACCTTTTATTATTCCATATGAATTTTGTTGTTATTTTTTCTAGATCATTAAAATATTTTCTTGGAAGTCTGATTCGTATAGCACTAAATAAATATATTAGTTTGGGGAGTATTGTCATCTTTATTATATTTGCTCGGCCTATCCAGGAGCACTTAATAGTTTTCCAATTATTTAAGTCTGACTTTATTTGTGTGGAAAGTTTTTTGTAATTTTGCTCATATAATTCCTGACTTTCCTTTGGTAGATAGATTCCCAAATATTTTATGCTGTTGACAATTATTTTGAATGGAATTTCTCTTTGTATCTCTTGCTGTTGGATTTCGTTGGTGATGTATAAAAATGCTGAGGATTTATGGGGATTTATTTTGTATCCTGAGTAACTATCTTTTGGAATGCTTTGTGATTTCCTTTTTTTTTTTTTTTTTTTTGGAGGCAATTGAGATTAAATGACTTGCCCAGGGTCACACAGCTAGGAAGTATTAAGTGTCTGACGTCAAATTTGAACTCAGATCCTCCTGACTGACTTCAGGGCTGGTGCTCTATCCACTGCACCATTAGCTGCCCCTGTGATTTCCATAATCAGAGATTAAATGGGCTCCTAGTCCTCTCAGAATATCTTGTTCAAATATGGCCCAGTGTAAAATGAGAAGGTAGAAATCATTTAGGGTAGTTTCAGAAATCCTTTGACTTTTTATTTCTAATTATTTCACTTGTAGGTCAAAAACTTCCTTAATCATTCTTCAGTCTCCCAGAGTTAACATTTCCATAAGATATGAATCCAGAATATCTTCTTTACTTGAATTAATGGTACAAGGAACTTTAGATGGGAGAATATTCTTCTAGTAGTATAGACAGGCATTTTTTCTGCAGCTTACAGTTTTAGGGATATTCTGGTGCCACTGACAGGTTAAATGCTTCTTGACAAGGGTCATATAGCCAGAATATTTCAGGGTTAGAATTTGAGCCCAGATTTTCTGACTTCAAAACAGATCATTTTTACTTATCACACTTCTTCTCTGGAATTAATCCTATTTGACCTCTTTCTCTAATTGAGCTTTCCTAGAACTCAACCAGGATAGCTATGGTTAAGGAAAATCTATCATAAGTCTGTTACTTCCAATAAGATTCAGAATTACTATGCATTTATCATTTTTCCTGCAAAGCCATCAAATATCTTACACACCATAATTGTCTACCTTGACTCTGTACACTGAAGTCCTCCCAATGTTATCATCTGAGTTACTTCTCAATCCTAAATTCTGTGACTTTGCCATCTATCTTTCTCTCGTATCCTTAGTACTTTTCAATCTTTCCACCTTTCTTCCAGCTGAACTTTCTTTTAAATATTATTTCTCTCCATTATAGTGGGAGTTCCTCATAAACAGAGATTCTCATACATTTTGCATTTGTATGATAATCATTAAGATATGTAGCACTAAACACAATTCTTGACATACAATGAATGCTTAACAAATACTATTCTATTCATTTTATTTAGCAAATTTTTTTTTCTTCTGAACTTCACAGAAAAGTAAACTTATTTCTGGTTATAGACAAGATAAGTTCTTCTAAAGTTACCTGAATATATATACATAAATTTTGCTAACAATGTTACAAGAGAAATAATTGCCTCATTATTCTCTACTGTGAATATTTTATAAAATCTTTTTTCTAAACATAAACTATTTGTGCTTAGAATTTTTCAAACAAAAATTTAGTGTAGAAATTAAGATTAACTTTATATTTTTGTCTTTCTGCAGCTCATTATACATGAAATAACATGAATTAGTCTAGGTATTCTCAAGAATGACTAAGCATTTTCCCAACAGAAATGTATAGCACTTCACAAATTTAGTCATCCATGCACCTAGATTATATTGAAATTCAGGCAAACCTTCTAAGTGTCATTACCCTTAAACAACCCAGAAAACCCACAGATACTTACTAGGTGACCTGTGAAGTAACTTGTTTATTTTGAGTTTTTTTAAGGTGCATTACAGAGAAAGAAGGAGACTACAAAAGCAGTTTCCTGTCCCTGGAAATTCTGATCAATAATAATCATGATTTTTTTTTCTGGTTTGATCCATGGAATTAGTCTCACCCTGACTATTACTTCATTAATCTTTCCTTGGTGTAAATGAGGGAAGGAAGGTAGGTAAGAGTATGGTGGGAAGAAAAGGTAAAGAATTGAAATGGAGAGAGAAAGTCAAGTGTCCTGATTAAAGTTCTCAGCTCAAATGTAGTTTCATGATCTATTAATTTTTATATAAACCCATTGTCTAATCTGATAAAAACTTATGAATCCCTTCTTAAAATGATATTTCTATATGTGCAAAGTAAAATATATGTGATTGCAAAAGGAACCAAATATATTGAACTATTATTATTGTTTACGTGGTTAGAAATAAGTTGGGTACCTAAAAAGAAAGAAGAACTTTTGGAAAAGGTTTCTTTATAAGGCATGAGTTGGAGGGGAAAATATGATATAAATCAAGATTTCTTAACATGAGTTCTGCAGTGCCTAGCACAGACCTAGTATTTAATGAATGGAAGTTGTTTAATTGAAGCCTGCACTTTACAGTAGGGAATGTCTCACCATTTATTTTTTTTTAACTCAAGCATAATAAGTAATGTGTTCTATAATAACTACATATTAAATATTCTTAATTGGAAAAAATTGGAAAAAATACCAAAGAGGAAGAATAAGAGAGTCAAAAAAAAAAAAAAGGGACAAACACAAAGATAAAGCTATGTTCTCAAGACACATTAAGGAATTTGTTTTATTGCACAGTAGGGACATAAATTCCATTATGAATCATATCAAAACATCAAATGATAAGCTGGGGAACATGGAGCCAAGATGACAGAGTTAAATTAAGGACTCATCTGAGTTCTCCCCCAAACTTTCCAAATACCCTCAAATAATGGCTAAACAAATTCTAGAGTTGTAGAAGCCACAAAAAAGAAATGAAATAATTTCTCAGTCCAAGACCACTTAAAAGGTAGACAGGAAGGATTTTTTGCATCTGGATGAGAGTGGGACATAGTCCACACAGTAACCTAGCTTGGCCCTAGCAAATCACAAGCAGGCCTTGAGATCTACTCAATCAGTAGCTACAGTGCTTCTTCCACTTCTAGAGTTCTTGGCTCATGGATGATACAGGGGTTAAAACAAAGGGTCAGGAGATTTCAGGGATCTCTTTGCTAGCACTAAGGTATGACTTGCTTTTTCTATATTCCAGTCCAGGTCACAGTTTTGACTGACATTCATTGGGCAAGGAGGAGAGGAGCACTAGCACACTAGAGATAGTAGGTGCAATTAAGTTGGAAATGTCCTCTTAGTTCCAGGGCACAAAAGTGTGTTTGTAGTTGCTCCCAGACTAGATCAGGCCAGGAGAGTAGTAAACACATCTCTCTTTAGATCATACCATTTTTGAAGAGCTGAAAACTTAGAGATCCCTAAAATTTTCTCTGAAAACAGCTGCACTACACCCTTGAAGCTTGGAATTGTACACTCTCCATTCTGGAAGCAGTACCCTACTTTAACAAAGAATTCAGGGTCAGATAATAGTCTGGGAAATGAACAAACAAAAGAAAAATGATTCTGATCATAGTATGATGGTACTGTCACTATAGTAACAAGGAAGATCAGAACTTCCACTCTGAATCAGCTGTAGTAGTTTCTAGACCTCAAGCACAGAGATACCAAAGACAGTTTGCAAGATTGATGGGAAAGATTTGTCTCATGAGGGTGACAGGGCCTTGGGAAACCAAAGGAACAAAAGCAGCTTTTCAGGCCTCAGCTCACAGGAAGTCACCTTACTAGCACTGAGGAAGGGCTCTATTGCTTTATACCACAAGACCTTAAAGCCACAGTACAGCTGGGATACTCATAGTTCCAGGGCAGAAAAGAGTGCTTGTGATGAGGTCCCTAGAAAGATCTCCGAAAACAGCTTGCGACATTGTACTCTCCACCCTGAAAATGGAACTTTACTTTAACAGAGTTAAAAGTCAAGTAGTATGCTGGAAAAATGAGCAGAGAGCAGACCAAATAAAATAAAGCAAAAAAATGTATCTAATTAAAAGAGATAAGAAAGGAAACTCCCATCTTCCAAAAAGGTAGCAGGAATAATGAAGTAATATCACCACAAAACATATATGCACCAATAATTATAACATTCAAATTCTTAGAGAAGTTAAGTGAATTGCAGGAAAAAATAGGCAGCAAAACTATACTGGTGGGGGATTTCAAGTCTAACAAAAAATAAACAGGAAAGAAGTTGAGGATGTAAAGAGAATTGTAGAAAAGTAACATATGATAAACTACTGTCAAACAACAAATTATACAAAAATTATAATTTTATCCAAGAGAATGATGAGAAGGAGATACTATACCAAAACTTATGGGATGCAGCCAAAGCAGTTCTTAGGGGAAATTTTATATCTCTAAATAATTATATCAATAAAACAGAGAAAGAGAAGATCAATGAATTGGGCATGCAGCTAACAAAGCTAGACAAAGAACAAATTAAAAACCCCAAATTAAATACCAAATAAGAAATTCTGAAAATTAAAGCAGAGATTAATAAATTTGAATTTAAGAAAACTATTTAATAAACAAAACTAGGAGTTGGTTTTCTGAAAAAAAAACCAAAATAATAAGCTTTTAAGTTAATATAATTAGAAAAAGGAAAGAAAACCAACTTATCAATATCAAAAATGAAAAGAGTAAATTTACCACCAATAAAGAGGAAATAAAAGCAATAATTAGTGGCTATTTTGTCCAATTGTATGTCAAATCTGTTAATCTAATTGAAATGGATGCATACTTACAAAAATATCGAATACCCCTCATACATCTCAGATTGAGTAAGACAAAAGGGAAATATAATGATAAATATTGGAGGGGATGTGGGAAAACTGGCACACTAATGTATTATTGGTGGAGGTATAAAATGATTCAACCATTCTGGAGAACAATATGAAATTATGCCCAAAGGGTTATCAAACTGTGCAAACCCTTTGATCCAGCAGTGTCTCTACTGAGTCTCTATCCCAAAGAGATCATAAAAAAGGGAAAAGAGCCCACATGTGCAAAAACATTTTTACATTTTTTTCTGTTGTGACAAGGAAGTAGAAAATGAGTGGATACCCATCAGTTGGAGAATGGTTGAGTGAGTTATGGTATATAAATGTAATGGAATATAATAGTTCTATAAAAATGATTAACATGATTTTTTCAGAAAATGCTACAAAGACTACATGAACTGACTCTAAGTGAAGTTAATAGAACCAAGAGAACACTGAACAGCAACACGGAGATTATGCAATGATCACCTGTGGCTCTTTCGACATTAGAGTGATTCAAAGCAATTACAATAGACTTGTGATGGAAAGAACCATTCACATATAGATATAACTGTGGAGACTGAGTGTGGATGAAGACATAGCATTTTTACCTTTGTTGTTGTGGTGGTGGTTGTGGTTGTGGTTATAGTTTGTTTGCTTGTTTTTTTTTTATTTTTCTTTTACCTTTTGATTTGATTTTCCTTGTGCAGTATGATAAATATAGAAATACATTTGGAAATTTTGCTTGATTAACCTATATTGGATTGCTTGTTATCTATAGGAGGAATTCCAGAGAAGAAGGAGGGAAGGAAGAGAGAAAAATCTGAAACATAAGATTTTTGTAAAAAGTGAATGTTGAATACTATTTTTGCATGTATATGTAAAAATAGAAAGCTATTTTTTAAAAGGAGGAAAATAACAATGAAATAACATAATAAAACATATAGGACCCAGACAAAGTATTTAGGGGACACTTTTTTCTTAGAGAAAAAAAGACAAAAAAAAGAAAACATGCAAATTAGGTATAAAAACACTTTTAAATAACATTAAAATTACCAATACAAAATTAAAGTGCACTGATGATCTTTTGTAACTTCCCTGATAGATACACAAGTAAAGTAAAGATAGAGCACCTAATTGCCATAATGGATGCAGTGCTGGTCTTAAACTCAGGAAAAGTCATCTTCCTGAATTCAAAAAATCTGTCCTCAGACACTTATTAGCTATGCGACCATGGACAATTCATTTAACCCTACTTGCTTGAATTATCCATTTGCAAAATGAACTGGAAAAGGAAATTACAAGCTATTCAAACATCTTTGCCAAGAAAACCCTAAATGGTGTCATAAAGAGTCAGACATGACCAAAATATCTGAACACCAATAAAACAAGAGTGCCTACACTATTTACTCTGATATTGTTGCGGAAATATCTGCAATATTGATAACCAAAAATAATAACAATAAATTTGAGGCACAAAGATAAGTAAAAAGGAAATAAATCTCTATTTGCTGATTATTTGATAGTTTTCTTTGAAACAGAAAAGATAATAAAAATCTTTCTTAAAAAGTAAGTGAATTTACTGAAAAACTATTTTATATTATACTATAGTAACCCTCTATCCTAACCCATCCTGATTTTGCCCACTGATAAGATAATTTATAGAACTACATCATTTTTTAAAGACTAGAATATTAAATTTTTAATAAAGCAAAATTATATTCCAATAAATGTAAATTTGAGTAAGATACATATAAAAAGCATATGATTTGGAAAAATGTGTTTATAGATATATGTGATTTATATATAAAAATATATCACATACATCTTTAGATGCACACACACACACACATATATATATATATACACACACACAGAGTATACAGGTATATGTGTATATATACACATATAGATATGTGTACATATATGCAGATATATAGATATAGATATAGATACACACATCTATGAATGGCATTTGGCTGATTTCCAGTTGAGCATGAGTCAGTGGCATAACATAACAGCCAAAAAATCTAATGCTTTATTATCCTACATACTGAGAAAAGTCTACTACCTAAGACTACAGATGTGATAGTACTGCTTTATTCTTTCATCATCATATACCACTCTGTTACAATACCAAAATACTTTATTATGGAATTAAGTATGTATTTAATTTTTAAATTTCTTTTAATTAAAGTTTTAATTTATTAATATATTTAACACATGAAAAATAGTCAATAAGAATGAATTTTCATGGGTTAAAAAGACTGTGAAAATGTAAACCATTTTAATTAATGAAAAATACTTTTAAATTAAAAATAATTTTAAGAGACTTCAGAAATAAGATATTTGTATATTAAATTATCTTGGTTGTTCACATAATTGCTATATTCACACAACTATAAAATTATCTTTTTTCATAAGAATGTTACTAAATTTTCATGAGAACAAACTTGAATAGAAGCTGTGTTAGGTTATGGCCTGGCTTACTATGATACAAGAAATGGAATACCTCATATGGTACAGTTTGAATTTCCTTTGTGTGTGTGTGTGTGTGTGTGTGTGTGTATTTAGTTTCTAGGCTGGGGAACAAAAAAAAAAATCATGCCACAGGAGAGCAATGAATTACTGCTGGATTGTTTCTTAACTGATAAAGCTGATTGTTTTATCCAAAAACAACAAAAGGTTTTATATTGTTAAAAATAACCTGGCAATTCTGCCAATATGCAAAAGCACAGAACTTGGACAGTTAAGTTCTCCTCTGACTTAAGGGGTATTGATTGGCCTGGATCTGTCTTATAAGAAATCAAAAATACATAGATAATGATAGATAGATGATGATAGATGATAGATAGATGAATATATATATATATAATACATGCATGCATAAATAAATGCATATATATATATATATATATACACATAGGTGAGACAGAGAAAAAAAAAAAGGAAGGAGACAGAGAAACTGAGATGCACAGAGATAAGAGATGATTTAGTAAATGCTAACTTTATGACAAGAACTGGGGCTGTTTTACACACTGAGATATAGAAAAGCAAGTATTATAGTCCCTGTTTTCAAGGAGTTTACCTTCTAATTGGGAAAAATATCACATTAAAAATAAATCCAGGAAGCAGGAGAGGACATGTCTCCCTGTGGGATCAAGACAGAAACTGCAAGAACTGATTGCCTGATTACTTACTAGATAATGTAAAAGACCAACCTATCAGGAACTTTAGGGACTAGAATAATAGACATTGTACACATCAGCAAAAGTAGAATGATTTTAAGACCTTTTTTTGACAACTGTGTTCCTTTAAGTTTCATAACACTAATTTAAAGTCTTTGTCTCAAGTCAATCTTTTTTCACAACCTATTATTTAAGTTTAGAATTTTACTTCTGTTTCCTAACAGGGAAAAAAAAAATATGGGCAAGAGGTCACCGTAACATAAAAAGGAATTTCTACACAAGTAATGTTGTCTCAAAATGGAATGAGCTCCTTTGCAAAACAATGAGCATTAAGAATCTTCAGGGAACAGGTTGAATGACTTTGTTGGGAATCGTTTAAAAGTTGTTCATTCCTTAGAAATTAATTGGTCTAGACAGCCTCTAAAGTTCTTTCTAACTGCAATTCTATTATAACAAAGCTATATGTGACCCATCATTTTAGAGACTGAGATGTTTTAATTCAGTAACTCAGATATTTATAAAGAATTTTTGCTACTTGAAAATATCCTCTGCCAAATACCATATTATCAATTTTTTTAAAAAAAATAGGAAATTTTGATCTAATGATGAAGATGTAACTTGCAATGAATGAAAAATTATCTACAATATTAATCAATGGTAACTCTAGTAATTAATCACTATAAGGAAAATGACACATTCTAATAAAGATTTTTCATTTCTCGTGTTTAATCAACTGTTAGTTTTTTTTAAAGTCGACACAGACTTACTTATAAATAATATGGAAGAAAAGAAAACTTCTTGAGATAATACAAAATATAGTAAAAAGATTTAGAAGTAGGTTCTCATCCTACTTCTGATACTTGTTACCATATGCATTTAGAAAATATCTCTAATCTGTTTACTTATCTGTGAAATGAGCAGATGGATTAAATGGTCTCAAAGAATGCTTATAGTTGTAGATCTTACAATAAATTTTTATATATTTAATATCTACTGGTCATCCTACCATCTGGGGGAGGCAGTAGGGGAAGGAGGGGAAAAATTGGAACAAGAGGTTTGGCAATTGTCAATGCTGTAAAGTTACCCATACATATAACCTGTAAATAAAAGGCTATTAAATTAAAAAAAAAAAGATCTTACATTAAGCTGTCTTAGCTTAATAAAATATTTTTGTTGTTCAGTCATATTAAACTTACAGGTCTTTCTCTCTTTCACTGTCTTTTAAAATCTGTCCAATATCATGCTCATTGATCCATGATATTATTTATCCACCTCATCCTCTGTAATCCCCTTTTCCTCTTTAATTAAAACAAACATGAATTTAAAACCTATTGAAATTCCATGACATTTACAATTATAAAAATATTTGACCATATCAGTTCTAAAATTAAATAGTGGTGACTATTTGAGAATTTTGTTTCTAAATTATAGAAACTATTACAATCATAGCACGGCACAGAGCCAGTGGGCTGACCTTAGAAATGGGAATCCTGAGACTTCTATTGTATCTTTAATAAATATTAAATTCAGTGTGTGAAAACTTCTCAATGCTCCTTGTGCTCTGGAGACATCAAGAATAAGTTTCTGATCTGCACCAAGTTACCAGTTATGATTATAATAAAATCATATGTCTAAATAAAAAAAAGCAAAAAATAAAGCATTCTAGAATAAGTCATTATATGGTGAGTCAATAACTATGATGACAAAAATAACATTATACATGAGTAATTAAATATATTTCTAATTAACATTTTGCAAAGGAATTAAATTTGAAAATAACTTTGAACACTATTTTGATATTTGAGCTCCACAGTACCATATTAGCAACAATTCTCTTGGGAGTTTGAATGGATTTAATTGATCTATAAAAGTCTGTTGGAATCTGTCATTGGGTTTCAATTCTTCTCATATAACAACTTGTTAAAATATTTTCAAATATGCTAGCATATTAATTGCTCAGAGACCAGACTTTCAGAAAAACTTAGCTAATCATAGCCAAGAAACACAAAGTAAATGTGTGTGTGTGTGTGTGTGTGTGTGTGAGAGAGAGAGAGAGAGAGAGAGAGAGAGACAGAGAGAGACAGAGAGGGGAGAGAGACAGACAGACACACAGAGACACAGAAAGACAGAAAAGATAAGTAAGAGATAGTCTAGGCAGATAAAATGAAATTTATTATTGATGAATCCACTGAACAATAAAATTATATTATTTTTCATAGAATTGTCCTTTAGGTCATAACTTCAAGTGTATCGATTCAAAATTGACATAGTTTTAATAAATCTATTTATGTAATTTCTCAAGTCATAGCAGATATAAGGAAATCATTAGACTATATGATATAGGAAATAATAAACTACTATTAAAATAAAACAGGAAAACCAAAAAATGGTTTAAAATAAAATGGATGAGTATTATTATGATGACCAGGAAAAAAAATGATCCTTTGATACTTTTATGATTGTATTCGTTTGGCATAACCCTTCAATTCTTTCTTATCCTCTGTGATTTTTACCCATATTTTCTCCATGAATCCTTCATAGAAAAAGCAAACAATGTGCTGAAAGCAGTATAATGATTTTTATGTTTAAGGTTATCAGTGTTGGATTGTTAATTTGAAGGCTATTTCTTATTTACAAATCAATATTGATGTACCAGTAAACTACTTGCTCTTCCTCTTTATCTTTCTGTTGAAGTTTGGGTAACTTGTCATTCTGATTTTTTCAGTCAACCAACCCAAGAAACTTTCAATTCTCGATAAAAAAGAAGTTTGTTGTATGTCTTAGCAAAAGTTAAAAAATAATAGTTCTCTATTATTTAAAAGAAATGAGATTTACAACTCATTAAGATTAAGATCATATGAATTTCTAGTATCATTATCTCCAAAACTGATTTATAGAGCAACTCAATCCCCAAGGATAATTTATAAATGTTATTAATTTCTAACTGTTACGTAAATTGAGCACTTGTCATTTTATTGGTGTCTCAAATTATTCTAAATTTTATATGGACTGTAAACAAGAATGGGTTAGATTATTTTTTCAAGTGAATTTCTTTTAAAGTAAGATGTAAATTCATCTGGGGCTGAAGATTTTTTCTTAGGGAGTTCATTGATAGCTTGTTCAATTTCTTTTTCTAATGTGGGACTATTAACTAATTTATTTTCTCTTCTGTTAATCTGGGTAATTCATATTTTTTTTGTAAATATTCATCCATTTTGTTTAGATTGTTAAAATTCCTGGCTTGCAATTGGGGAAAATAGCTCATAATTTTTGCCTCATTTGCTTTGTTATTGGTGGTAAGTTCATCCTTTTCATTTACCAAAGGTTTATATATTTTGATGTTTTTTTTTTCATAAAACCAACTCTTTTTTTTAAATTAGTTCAATAATTTTCTTAGTTTCAGTTTTATTAATCTCTTCTTTGAGCTACAGAATTTCTAATTTGGTATTTAATTAGGGTTTTTAATTTGTTCTTCTAGCTAAAAAGTAGCATGCCCAATTCATTCATCTCCTCTTTCTCTATTTTATTGGTGTGAATATTTAAAGATATAACATTTCCCGTAAGAACTTCTTTGTCTGTGTCCCATGAGTTTTGGTATGGTATCTCATTATTTTCATTCTCTTGGATAAAATTAATAATTGTTTTTGTGATTTGTTTTTTGGTATACTGTGGTGTTCTCTTTTAAAAAAAAAAATATGATGGTTCTCTCTGCGAGCAGGTTTCTTGGGGAGGTTTTCTGGAGGCAGCCTTAGTTTCAGTTCAGAGTAATAATCATTCCAAATACAGTCAGCTGATAAAATCCAAACATTTATTTCTTATCTCTTTCCTTGGGCCCGATTAACTTTCTTAGAGGTCTATCTCTCCGCTTGGTTCCAAGAGCTCTTGCAGCTTGTCCTTTACCTCTGCTTTCTTCAACCTCCAGCCAGCACAAAGGTGGAAGATGGAATGAATCTGCCTTCGCCTCCGAGAGTGGGCTTGTGAGCTTGTGAGCTTCTGTATCTCCCAGAGTGCTCTTTGGCCCTGAGAGCTTCGTGCTTATATATTGTTCACTTAGTACAGACCAATCATTAAATCACTGGGAAACCATTATTTGTTGTAGGATTAAATCAATTCTAGACTAGATTTAAACATTGTCTCCTTAATTCCACTTAGTACCTTGTTTCAAGTTCTGGCCCATAACACCTCCTCTTAGGATCAGATCAATCATACTGGCTAAATTAGATAATTATTGTCTCTATCAATTCTAATGACTTAACACTTTGTAAGGATGCCAACAGTATACTAATTTTTTTGAATTAAATTATTTAATCATCAAATGGTTTTTTGGCACTTTATTAAATATAATTTTATTGACTTGTGGTCTGAAAAGGAAATATTTACTATTTCTGCTTTTTTTTTTTTTGTATTTGATTGTGGAGTTTTTATGCCCAAATTCATGGTCAGTTTTTATATAAGGGCCATGTAATGCTGAGACAAAGATATTCTTTTCTGTCCTTATTGAATTCTGTGTACTGAATTCTTGGTTGTAACCTCAGGTCCTCTGCCTTCTGGAATATGCTATTCCAAACCCTCTGATACTTTATTGTAGAGTCTGCCATATTCTGAGTAATCCTGATTGTTGCTCCTTGATACATGAATTGCTTTTGTCTGGCAGCTTGCAATATTTTTCCCCCTTGTGATAACAGTTCTGGAGTTTTTCAATAATATTTCTTGGGGTTTCCTTGTGAGACCTCATTCTCCTTGATGATTGATGAATTTTTTCAATAACTATTTCCCCTTTTGGTTCCAGTATATCAGAGCAGTTTCCTTGATAATCCCGTGAGGAATGCTATCCAAGTTCATTATTTTGGTTACAGCCTTTAGGTAGACCAATAATTTTTATATTGTCTCTCCTGGATATACTTCCTAGGTCGTCTGTTTTTCAATGATGTGTATTATATTTTTCTTCCATTTTTCATTCTTTTTAGTTAGTTTGACTGATTTTTGATCTTCATAGAGTCATTAGTTTCCATTTTCCCATTCTAGTTTTTGAAGATTCTCTCAGTTAACTTTTCTCCTTTTCCATTTTGACTAATTTTACTTTTCAAGGTGGTGTTTTCTTTAGTGAATTTTTTATTTTTTTTTTTATTTTTTGCATTTGGCCTGTTGAGTTTTTTAAAAAATAATTGATTTCTTCAGTGGATTTTCTTTTTTTTGCATTCGGTCAATTGTATTTTTTAAGGAACTTCCTTCCTTTGCCAAGCTGTTACTCTGTCTTGCATACTTCTCATTTATTTTTCAATTTTTCTTCTGCCTCTATTATTTGCCTTTTAAAGACTTTTATGAGTATTTCCAAGAAGACTTGGAACCAAATCATATCACTTTTTGAGATTTCCTCTGTGGATTTTGTCCTTGCCTGAGTTGGTATTTTGATCTTCACTGTCACCATAGTAACTTTCTATGGTCAAAGTTTTTGTTTGTTTGTTTGTTTGTTTCCTGCTCATTTTCTTTCCTTTCTCTTTTTTTAATTTACTTTTTTGTGACTTTTATGGATGAGTTCTGCCCCTAGGGTAAAGTGACTACTGTCCCAAGCTTCTGGAGTAATGCTGAGCCATGACTTTGAGCACAGGGGTCCCTTTTGTTTGGTGTTTTGCTCACAGAATGGTTAAGCTTTACCTGCTCTTTCCAAGAAACAGCCTTGTTTCTCAGAATTTGCCTTCTGGGCTGGGACTGGAGGATACCCCACTGGTCTGCTCTGTTGAGCCAGGACCAAGGATCCCAGTGGTTTATCTTCTATGTTTAAATGAACTTTTCTAGACTCTGTCTGAGTTGAATTGAACATCCATTTCACCCCAATGATCTTTCTTGAAATCCTTCTAAGCTATCTTGATCTAGAGAGTGGTTCCATTCCATCAGACTCTGTTCAGGATTTGCTTTGTAAGTTTTTTAAAGGAAACTAGGAGAGCGTGAGCAGCTTCCTGGCTTCACTCCATGTTTGAAGACCTCTGGTAGTTTATTCATTTGTTTTCTGCTGTGCACATTTTTTTTACTTTATTCTTTTTCCCCTTTTATTCTCCCCACTTCCTCCAACCATGGTATAGAGGCAGATACATATTTATATACATATATAGATATATACACACATATGCACATATATGCACATGTATGCATACAGACATACTCATACTTACACACACATTGGATAACTTGCATATATATCTACATATATACATTGTGGAATGAGTGGATGGTGCCACTAGCTTCACTTTAGCTCTCCTCTCTCTTCTGGAACCCCAAGCCACAAGATCCCCACTTTTGCAATGCAGGCCCCACTGCCTCTGAATTCACAAGTGTGCTGGTTCCTTCTCATTCAGAGCTGAGTCTCTGTACCACAGCTGGGCCTGACATTCCTGATCAGCAGAGGTTCACTCAGTCTTCCTGGACATATACCCCACACACAGGGGATTTGAAAGTTCCTGTGGTTCCTGTTGAGGCTACAACCAAAGGCTGCTAGCTCCTGGTTTCCCACTTGCTGTGTCTGTAGTGTTTATACTTCACCCAGGTTAATCCTAGGCCTGAGGTTTTTCTTTGGATCTTCTTGGGTTGAAAAAGGAAGACCCCTGTTCTTCCCTAAATCCTCTTAATCTTGCAATTGTGCATGCTTGTCCTGAGGTACAAATTTGTTGTGGTTGTGGTTGAAGTCTGGAGAGCTTGAGATATACTGACTTACCCCAACCTTAGAATCTTCCTAGATTTCTCAAATAACTCTTTTTTAACACTGGGATTTTTATCTTGGCAGAGATAAAAGCAAATAGGTGTTTATCATTTATAACTTCATAAAGATAAAATGAAAAAATAGGTCCTCTCTGATTCAAATTTTCCTGATTGTGATAACTTATGTGTGTGTGTGTGTGTGTGTGTGTGTGTGTGTTTGTATGTTTGAATAGAATAATACAATAGTATTCAGTATCAAAAAGAAAGCTTCCTATTCAAGGTGTTAAGATATTTGCTTGTCAAATTCTATAAGAAGATTACTGATTTATAGCAAAACTGTATTTTTTGGTAATCCTATTGCCTATATAATTTTGGTTCTCAGTTTCAAGGAATGATAAGAGCTCTCATTGTTTGAAGGTAGCAAGGTCCCTGAGAAACAATATTATTTGTAATCATAAGGAATAAGGTACTTCAAACAATATTACTTTTTGTCACTAGTCAGCAATGACTCCTTTCTGTATAAGGAATACAGCTTAGATGATCACAACAGACAAAACTTTTCCCCAAACTAACCTCACCTCAAATGTACCCCAAATTACTAAACCTCCAGAACTAGCACTAAAACTACTAGTACAATGTTTTTCCAAAGCTAGAAATGGTTTCTCACCTCCCTCTATCTCAGGAGCAGAGCTCAACTTTAACATAATGTTCAAAAGTTAATAGACTGAAAAAAAGTGAGCAGACAACAAAAATGTATGTGACTACAAAAATCTACTGTGCAAATAGAGAATATAAAGACACAACCACGGAAGATAATGCAGAGTCAAAGAAGCTACAAGCAAAACCTCAAAGGGAAAACACCAAAGAAAGTAGGACCTTAAAAAGATAAATGGCCACATGGTAAAAGTTACAACATTTCACTGATTAAAATAACTCCTCAGAAAGTAGAATAAGTCAAATTGGAGCAACAAAATGATACAAAACTCACCAAAGAATAAAATTAATTAAAAAGTGAAAATAAATGACTCTACAAGTTATTAAGATATGAAAAAAAGGCAAAAGAATGGGGGAAAATAGAAGAAAATGTGAAGTAGTTCATTGTAAATACTACTCACATGGAAAATAGAAAAAAAGAAACATTTTAAGAATTATTGGATGGACTGAAAGTCATGACCAAAGTGTAATGTTTAAAAAGGTTTTAGAGAAATAATTTCTGGGTAGCTTCATCATTTTATTAATATCAGCATTTTAATAAAAGAATGGTCTCTCTCTTAGATTAAAGACAATTATGACCGCAGATTCTTTTAAAAAGACTGGTGTTCTTAAGAGTGAAATCAATTGATTAGCTAACAATTAATGAAAAAATAAATATTACAATGAGGGGCTGAATAAAGCTTTGATTAAGCACTTTTAAATTAGACACACTTTGGGGCAATCTATAAAAAAGAATTAATCCTCATCCAAAAGTGACTGAAAAACAATGACTGCTACAGCTTAGTGGGTTCTGAAAAAGAGGTAAATTCAGCCTTCAAAGTGATCTTCAAATGAGGATAAAAGAAAAATGGGAAAATTTGAGTCTCTCCAAATCATTGGTTATTAAAATCATTTCTCTTAAAAACATCCTAAGCATTATAGTTCAAGAAATTATAAAGGAAAATTACCCAGATAGCCTAGAACCAGAGAGAGAATAAAAATGAAACAAATTCTCCAATTACCTCTTGAATGTGATCACAAAATGAAAACACTCAGGAATATCACAATAAAATTCCAGACCTCACTGGTCAAAGAGAAAATATTTTAAGCAGTTAGGGAAAAAAAATCCATCAAATACAAGGGAGTCACATTCCGTATTATAAAAGTTTTAGTAGTTGTTGTTTGTTCAGAGCCATCTGGGTCCAGGGATGAGATTTAGTGCACGATGACTGGATATGGCATAGATGCAGTGAGAAAATTAGATCTTTTTAACCTAAGATTCTTAACAGGTCTCAGTTTGAGTCAACTGCCCATTTAGCGATTAAGTTTAAGTAAGGGGAAAGGAAACAAAACAAAACAAAACAAGAACAAGGAGAAGAACAACAACAAAAACCAAGGTCTCCTTTACCTAATTAAAAAACATCCAGTTTGGAAGGGAAGATAGAAAGGATTTCTGGTCAAAACAGAACCAATTGCTATTTACATTCACTCTAAGTAAATGAGGACCCAAACAATGACCAATTGGACTTGAGACCTATTCTTGGCCAATCATTGAGAGCCAAATTTATTTGGGTTTCTAGTAGGATACTTCTAAATAAATCTAGCAGGTAAATTCCAAGGCATTTTTGGGAGATTTTAGTGACCAAAACTTTTTACATTATTTTGGATATGATAAGGAAAAGGAGAAGAAAGGAGAGGGAGAGAACAAGAAAAGCAGTAAAGAAGGAAGGAAAGATGCAAGAAAGGAAGAAAAGAAAGAAAGAAGTAATAAAAGAATGAAGAACCTGTGTTGCACAACTGATCAGTTCCATTCCCACTGAGGCTTTAGGAGTTATAGCAGCTGACATATTAGAGTGGAGATCTTGAAATATACTTTTCTGTTATGTAAAGGATCTAGAGTTACAATCAAAAGTAATCTACCCAGCAAAACAAATAAGAATGTGTCTAAGGAGAAAAACAAAGGGATGTTTACTATAATAGAGAAATCTCAAGAGTTACTAATGAAAATACATTCAAATATAAAACTCAAGAGAAGCATAAAAAGAAAGATAATGATAAGGGTCTAAATAGGATTAAACTTTTTACATTTTTTCATGGGAAGATGATATATGTAACTACTAATCTTTATTAGAATAATACACAATAATAAGTGACCATTGAAATCTACTTTTTGATAAACAACAAGATATGGGGTTTCAGGCAAAACCTCATCATTTAGAGGAAAAAAAAAACTAGGGAAATTAAAAAGCAGTTTGGCTGAAAAGAGACCTAGAGTTACATCCCACACGCTATAACAAAATAAAGTGAAAATTGATAAATGATTTAGATCTAAAGAGCAATATTGTAAATAAAGTAGAGCATGAAAAAATACATCTATTATATGTATGGATTAGGAAGTTTATGATCAAAGAAGAGGTAGGATATTGGGAAGTAAAATGGATAATTTTGATACCATGAAAGGAAAGAGTTTCTTCACAAATAAAACCAATAAAGTTAATATTAGAAGGAAAACAAAAAAGGGTAGAAGGGAATCATAGTAAATTTTTTGGATAAAATTCTCATTTTTTCAAATTTATAGGGCATTGAGCCAAATTTATAATAATAAGGACCACTCCACAACTGACAGTGAAAAGATATGAAGAAGCACTTTACAGAAGAGGAACCTCATACCTATCAGAGTAACTAACCTGTCAGGAAATGAAAATGATAAAAGCAGAAGAGGATGTCAAAAAATAGGTAATTAATGCCTTGGTCAGGGAGTTTTGAAGTTATCCAAAGTATGAATTTATGAAAAAAATATGAAATTGAAATGAGCAAAACAAGATATACAGTAGTACTGTAAGGATAATCATTTGTGAAAACTTAAATGTTCTGAACAAGATAGTGATTACAAATGCCATCCACCTCTAGAGGGACACTTGATATTTAATACTTTTTTCCCATTTTATTTTTCTTGCTTTTTCTGGTGTCACATCTAATACGGAAGCATGTGTTGTATAATTTAACATGTATATTCAAAATCATATTGCTTGCTTTCTCAAGGAAAGGAAAACAGGCAGTAAAATGGGAATTAGGAACCAATTTTTTTTAAAAAAAGTTAACATCAAATAGAAATTATGAAAATGTAATTAATTAATTGTTTGACTATTGGGTGATACTGGGAGCAGTAATCTTTAACCTTTTCTGAACATTAGTTCTCTTCATGTAGTGACAAATGCCAATTATGCAGATTTCAAAAAAAATGTGAAATACTTTCAAAAAAAGTTTCAGAGGGGGAAAAAAAAACATCACAGGCAAAAGTCAATTTTGTCTTTGCATCCAGAATGTCTGGATCAATATCTCTATATAGGTACAAATATGGCAAGCAGCACTTTTCTTCATACTGTTGGTAAGATCACTACAACAAGTTTCTTTCCACGAAGGATAAGATGTATTGATTGAATCTACTTGGATTATTGTTTCAGAGCAATACAAAACAGCAATTTGCCATTTCCTTGTATTTTGGTCTCTGATATACGCCTGCAGACTTGAATTTTAATGTGTGTATGGAATTAGAGTCATGGTATATAGGGAATTCACAGTAGGATAATAGTAACACTGAAAAAGGTTGAAGTAAAGTGGGAAAGTTATATGCTCTTATTTATCTATCAATTGTGTTTTTAAAGTCTTTTTTTTCAGAAAAAAATGAACATTTGACTAAAATTAAAGTTTTCAAGCTAATGTACACTATCACATTTTTTATTCTGTTCTTCCATTCAATTCTAATTAACTCAATTGAATTCAATTCATTCAATCATTTTGGATACTGGTGGCATGGTTTTGAACTATAGATTTTTTTTAAAAAAATCACCTTGTAGCTTGATCTGCAATCCAAATAATATTTTACTTTCATATATGCTTTGTAATGTGGACAAAGCTTTATTTTACAGTTGCATAACTGAAAAATTGGATAAAATGATGGAAGGAGAAAATGACAAATATTGGGGGGCATAGAAAATTTGCAGAACTATTTCATTGTTGATGGAGCTGTGAAGTTTCATTTTTATGTCCAAATGGTAATTATGCCCCAAGAGTTATTAAATTGCCTATAGCCTTTGACCCAGCAGTATCACTACTTTGTTTCCCAAGAAGATTAGGGGAAAAGAAAAAAATGCATGATAATTTTATTATACATTAAAAAAGAAAAACAAATTGTATATAAGAGATTTACATGTTTTATTACTGAAGTTTAGAATAAAATAAATTTAAAAAATTTTTAAAAATTAAAAGAAAAACCATAAGGAATAAAATGTTAACAGAAAAGAAAATCCTATATATTAACCCCATAAAGCTTTGAATATATTTGAGAAAGTTGGTTTAGGATGACAGGGAACAAGATTCATCATACAATTTGCACTAAATACTTGGTGGAAAAGTTTTCTGCATTCAGGTTTTATTTCTTCCTCCTCATTTCTTTCCCTTTCCTGCTTCTCAAAAGAAATCCTATTCCAGTGTTCACTGTGATTTTAAGTCCTCACAGGATTTAACAATGGTCCTAGAAAGATTGTGAATACTGTTCCAGTAACACTGAATCTGACTGTTAAATATTGATTTAGTTAATGACAGAAGGGCTCTAATATATTGGAATTTGATATTGAATATTTTGGCTATGAAAGTCAGTGAAATAAACAAGAATGTAAAATTATCCTCATTCCTGTGAAAACCTCTTCTGTTTCAGATTATACTGAAGATTATAGTGAAGGGTTAAGGATGTCAAAAAACACATACCTTTAAGCTCGTCCATAAACTTCAGTGTGGTAGTTGTTATTCCAAATGTGACAGTTCTTTCCTAATAACTACCAGCAACCTTTTATAAACAGGCTATGTTAAAGATTACATTCAGGAATACAGTTTAGATCCAAAACGTCAGCTACAAATAAAAATGGGTAGAGGGAAAGAGCAATTTTCAACAAGGATGAGTTCATTTTTCTGGCAGTGACATTTTGCTTTTTGGACTTGTTGGAAAGCATTAATTAGATAGACTAAACCTGTTTTTTGATGCTTTTTCAAATTATTGGGGAAAAAAGCATGCAAATAATAATTCAAAAATGTTCATAGCACATTAAACCATACTTGTTTTAAATAATATTTCAAATTCTGAAATTACACTTGGTTCTTGTTGTGATGGTATAAAAATCATACATTTACCATAAGACATAATATTTTAAAATATCTTTTTTGACATAAACTGTAAGCATTATAGATTTTAAGGCCTATGATCTGATAATAGATATAAATGACTAGATATTTTCTGAGATTGCATGTAATAATTCAATTTCTTTACCAGATTTCTGAAAAAAGTATCAGACCAAATATGTAATTGAAAATGTCACCTTGTTTGTTAATAACTACAAAGCAGTAGTATCTAGGTAATGCAGTGGATACACTTCCTAGCTGTGTGACCCTGGTCAAGTCACTTAACCTCAATTACCTCAGCAAAATATATATATATATATATATATATATATATATATATATATATATATATATATAAACTACAAAGCAACATGGATATAATGTGAAAATTCATTTTGCTACATAGTTCAGATAGAAATTTTGAAAGTTTCCCTTCTCAAAGGAGCCCATTATAGAAAAATCAACAAACACTAGATGTACATTTGGTTTTGATATAGAACTAAATAATATCCAAGAAGTACAACATTTTTAAATGGAAGAATTGAGTGTTGATGATTTTCATTTAGACCCAAATTGTCAAACTATCAAATTTTCACAAAACTTCAACTAATCAGATTAAATTGTGATTGGGATATGGTGAATCAAATAGATAAAAATAAAATTCAACAAAGATAAAATTAATTTGTTATTTTCAGACTCAATATGTTACTGTACATTTGTTTTTAAAACTTGGAACTCCAAATCATCTCCCTTCCCACCTACTTATTGAGAATTAACATGTGAAGTTATGCAAAAAATTTTTATAAAAGTATGTTGCCAAAACAAATATAGATTACCTCCCCACCAAAAAAAAAAAAAAAAAAAAAAAAAACTAAAGAAAAGTTAACTTTAAAAAAGTATGTTTCAATTAGCATTCAGACGTAATCAATTCTTTCTCTGAATATAAATAGTATTTTTCATTTTAGGTCCTTCAGAGTAGTCTTGGATCATTGTATTTCTGAGAATAGAAAATCATTCACAGCTGATTTTTCCAAAACATTGCTATTAATTTTACACAGTACATTTCTAGTAATAGCATTGTTAGGTCAAAGGATATGCATAAATTTATAGCCCTTTCGAGTCACAGATCTTTTGCTCATTTATCAATTTGGGCATGGCTCTTAGTTTTGTTTTTTTGTTTTTTTTTTAATAAATTTGATTTAGTTCCCTCTATGTTTGAGATCTGAGATCTTATCAGCAAAACTTGCTTCAAAAATAATTTTTACAATTACTATCACTAATTATATTTTCCTCCATTTATTCTCTCTCTCTTCTTTCACCCTGTTCCTCCTCAAAAATATTTTGCTACTAACTACTCCCTCCCCCAATATGCTTTCTTTTTTTTATCACCCTCCCTTCTTCCCAAATGGTATTCCTTTCCTATTTTCCTGCAGTGTATGATAGATTTCTATACCTATATAGAGTATGGATGTTCTTTCCTCTTTGAGTCAATTCGGTTGAGAGTGAGTTTAACTCACTTTCCCACTACCCCCTTCCCTTCCAGTGTAAAATTTTTTTCTTGCCTCTTTTTTTATAACAGATAATTCACATCATTCACTTCTTGATTTCCCTCCTTCCCAATACATTCCTCTTTCACCTTTAATTTCATAATTTTTAGCTATTATTCCTTTATATTCAACTCATACCTATGTAGTCTCTCTCTCTCTCTCTCTCTCTCTCTCTCTCTCTCACTCTTTCTAAATATATATAATGTGTGTGTGTGTGTGTGTGTGTGTGTGTATTCCTTCTAAGTGACATAATAATGAGAAAGTTTCTATGAGTTACAAGTAGCATCTTATCATGTAGGAATATAAACATATTAATCTTGCTAAGTTCTCCTTCCTAATTATCTATCCATTTGGGCTTCTCTTGAGACCTGTATTTGAAAGTCGAAATTTCTATTCAGCTCTGATGTTTTCCTCATAAATGCCTGAAACTTTTTGAGTTATATGAATATCCACTTTTCCCCCTGAATCATTATATATGGTTTTCCTGGATAGGTGATTCTTCACTTCACTCTTAGCTCTAGTGCTCTCTGGAATATCATCTTCCAAGACCTTTGTTCTTTTAATCTGGAAAGTGTGAAATCTTGTGTTATCTTGACTATGCTTCTGTTATATATGAATTGTATCTTTCTAAATCTTTGTAATATTTTATCCTTGACCAGGGAGTTCTAAAATTTGACTATAATGTTTGTGGGAGTTTTCATTTTGGGATCTCTTTCAGGAGGTGACTGATAGATTTTTTTTTTCTTCAGAAAAGAAATACAAATTTATTATGATCTCACAGGAAAGGGCAGCTTCTAAGGACTGCAGTGTCAGTATAGGAGTGACTGGTGAATTATTTCAATTATTTTATCCCCTAGTTCCACAATCAGGACAGTTTTCCTTGATAATTTTTTGAAAGATTATGTCTAGGCTATTTTTTTAAATCATGATTTTCAGGAAGACAAATAATTTTTAAACCAACTCTTTTGGATGTATTTTCTAGGTCAATTGTTCTTCCAATGAGATATTTTAATTTTTTTCTTTTTTTTTTTTGGTTTCATTTTATCTTAATTTTCTCATAAAATCATTAGCTTCCATTTGCTTGATTCAAATATTTTAGAAATTATTTTCCTCAGTGAGATTTTGTACTTTCCCTCCCAGTTTGTTCAATTTGGCTTATTAAGCATTCTTCTCCTCATTAGTTTTTTGTATTTCCTTTTGCATCACTCTCAATTATCTTCCCAATTTTTTCCTCTGTCTCTCTTATTTGATCTTCAAAATCCCTTTTGAGATCTTCCATACCCTGAGACAAATTCTTATTTTTCATGGAGGCTTTGAATGCAGAAGTTTTATATCCTTTGACCTAACAATATCATTACTAGGCATGAATACCAAATGAGTTTTTTTAAATAGCATTTTATTTACAAGATATGCATGGGTAATTTGACAGCATTGACAATGACCAAACCTTTTGTTCCAATTTTTCCCCTCCTTCCCCCTACCCCCTCCCTCAGATGATAGGTTGACCAATACATGTTAATATGTTAAAGTATAAATTAAATAAAAATTATGTATACATGTCCAAACAGTTATTTTGCTGTACAAAAATAATGTACAATTCTGAAATTCTGAAATAATGTACAATTAGCCTGTAAAGGAAATCTCAAATGCAGGTGGACAAAAATAGAAGGATTGGGAATTCTATGTAATAGTTCTTAGTCGTCTCCCAGAGTTCTTTCACTGGGTGTAGCTGGTTCAATTCATTCCTGCTCCATTGGAACTGATTTAGTTCATCTCATTGCTGAAATGGCCAGGTCCATCAGAATTGATCATCATATAGTATTGCTGTTGAAATATATAATGATCTCCTGGTCCTGCTCATTTCACTCAGCATCAGTTCATGTAAGTCTCTCCAAGCCTTTCTGAAGTCATCCTGTTGGTCATTTCTTACCGAACAATAATATTCCATAATATTAATATACCACAATTTAATCAGCCATTCTCCAATTGATGGGCATCCACTAAGTTTCCAGTTTCTGGCCACTACAAAGAGGGCTGCCATAAACATTCGTGCACATACAGGACACTTTTCCTTCTTTAAAATCTCTTTGGGATATAAGCCCAGTAGTAACACTGCTGGATCAAAGAGTATGTACACTTTGATAACTTTTTGAGCATATACGCCCAGAGAAAGAACTCTGGGAGATGACTAAAAACCATTACATTGAATTCCCAATCCCTATATTTATGCCCACCTGCATTTTTGATTTCCTTCACAAGTTAATTGTACAATATTTCAGAGTCTGATTCTTTTTGCACAGCAAAATAACGGTTTGGTCATGTATACTTATTGTGTATCTAATTTATATTTTAATATATTTGACATCTACTGGTCATCCTGCCATCTGGGGGGGTGGGGAGTAAGAGGTGAAAAATTGGAACAAGAGGTTTGGCAATTGTTAATGCTGTAAAGTTACTCATACATATAAACTGTAAATAAAAGGCTATTAAAAAAAAAAAAAAAAAACTTTTGAGCATACTTCCAAATTGTTTTCCAGAATGGCTGGATGTATTCACAGTTCCACCAACAATGTATTAATGTCCCTGTTTTCCCACATCCCCTCCAACATTGCGCATTATCTTTCCCTGTCATTCTAGCCAATGACAGGTGTGCAGTGGTATCTCAGAGTTTTCTTAATTTTCATTTCTTTTATTAATAATGACTTGGAGCATCTTTTCATATAGCTAGAAATAGTTTCAATTTCTTCGTCCTGTAATGGGCTAAGGTTTGAGTTGATGCACTGAGGTCCCAAATATGTGAGGCTAAATAATAATTGGGCTATACTCTATTAATATACATGATTGGATAAAGAATGGTCCCTGCCCACTCTCCATGCAAGTCCTGATGTGTTGTATAGGAAATGACGATTTTGGTGGGTGGAGGCAAGAGAGAGACAGGAGAACCTGGAGAATTGGGCCTGGGTCAGACTCGAGCTGTGGTTGTGTGGCTGCTGGTCGAGCAGCTTCTTACAGCTCACACTTATCCGATTCTCTTCCCCGATCCTTCTTCACTGAGAATAAAGACTGACGATTTTCCCTAACCTGAATTCTGACCTGCTGATTTAAAAATACGATCTTCACATTTTGGCCAATGGTGGAACCAAGGACTGAAGAAGTCTCGACCAGGAACTTGGGTGAGTATTGTTATAGACAAATAAGGAAACTTATTTTCTTAAAAACTAAACCAGTAATCTTTTTTGGCTAAAATGGACAAATGCTAGCTAAAGACTCTCTGTCTCGCCCAACCCACCCAAGAGTGGTATAGAAAGCATGCTTAAGCTGATAGAAATACATGGGTTACTTATAACTTGGGAAAGGTAGGAGATTTGTGGGATATTAAAGTGCATCTCCCTTGGTTCTGTGAGGAGGAGCAGATCTTCGAGATAACTGGTCCCTGGTTGGACAAGAGATGTCCATGCATTTCGGAGAATATGGTCCTCATTCAATTTCCATCGAGGCACTTTTATTTATAAATGTATTTCAGTTAGCAATAAGAAACCCTATCCCTAGAAGAAAGAAAACTGTGGTCTTCTACTCCTTCTCAAATTAGCCATGATATAAGGAGGAAGACAATGAAGAGATTAATGACCAATTCTCCCACAGGGCATGGAGACTTAAGTGAGCAAGGGTGGTGACCTTCCCTCAGGGAGGAGCTTCAGCCCCACCCCAGGAGCAAGTGATTGACTCTCCTCCACCAACTCCACCGTCCGGGATGGAGGGAGAAGGGGGGGGGCGGGGGGGAGTGACAGCACCAATCATGAGCAGACTGCAAGAGGGCTTAATGAAGGCCAAAGAAAAGGGTGTGGACATCCAGGAGCTCCAGCCACTTATCTGTCCTGTAATTTCCCAGTTTAATGCCTCTGGTCAACAAAGTCAAAGATACGCCCCTTTTAACGTAGAAATCATTAAAGATCTTAAAAAGGCTTTACCTTTTATGGGCTACATCAGCTTATGTTAAGATGCTATTACAGAATTTGGCTTTTTGAAATCTTGACCCTGGATAGAAATCTATAGCAAGGGTATGCCTAGAACCTGGACAAAATTAATGTGGCTTTCTGAATATAGGAGTTCTGTAGGATACAAGCTCAATAAAATAGTCAAATGCTGTTATGCTGGATCACCCATGACCTACTCAAAGGTATAGGTCCATATGCAGACGTCACAGCACAGATTAATTATTCAGTAGCGCATATGAGCAAATTGTTGCTAATGCTATCAAAGCGTGGGCTTGATTCACAATAAAATGACAAAGGTGAGGCCTTCATAAAAATAATGCAAGGGCCAGATGAGCCCTTTGCTGACTTTTGTGGAAGTTTGCAGACTGCTATCACAAGAACTAATGGGGAAAATCCATCAACAGATGTTTTAATAAGGCAACTTGCTAAGGAAAATGCTAATGAGGTGTGCAGAAGGATTATACTAGGACTGCGCAAGGATGCTCCTTTAGAGGAGTTCATAAGCCACAGTGGGTACAAATGCCTTTTATAGCCGACTATATGCAGACTTCCCAAGATCCCAACATGGTAGACAGGGTCCTTCCGGGCAAGGGACTTCTAGAGAGACACATCAATGCTTATGTGGTAAAGTAGGGCATCTGAAAGCTCAATGTTGGTATAGAGGCAGAGTGAGAAAACAGGGTGGGAGAGCAAGACCAGTACCCCACGTCCAAAATGCAACAGAGGCTTCCATTGGGCCTCAGAAGAGACAGGTTCAGGGAACGGGATGAGGGCCCAGCCCCAGGGGCCCCAGGCAAAAACACTTGGGGCATGATGGCAGCCAATGGTCACCCAGAGAGTGCCTAGACGGCCAAACCCCAATATGACCAATCAGGCCAGGAAGCCATATGATGGCAGAAAGGATTAACAATCAATCAGCCAGAAGCAACCTGATGGGAGAAAGGGATTACAATTAGGGAGAATAGAGTTGTATGCAGTTGAGACAACTGAGATACTCCTGGAGAGGTGAAATCTGTTCCTCCCAGCCCTTGGATCCCTTGCCTCCAGGCACAGTATTGACCATTTTACCTCCTGAGAGTACGTACAAAACAGTGTCCATCCACATAACTGATGTGGGAAACTGGGAATGTGTGATAATATCCCAGTCACCAATAAGGCAGAAAATTGTGACTTATCACCCAGGAGAATAGTAGCATCAGGTTTACCTACACAGAACCTTAATAAGCAGGCTGGTGATAGTCACCAGATTGATTCCAGATCACAAAATCCAGCAATTTACTGGCAGCAGCTAAAAACTGACCGACCATGCTCACAATCTATGTAAATGGCCTTCCATTGGAAGGATTGGTAGACACTGGGGTGGACGGTCATTAGAGGTGCCAGCTGTCCCAGTCACTAGCCAAAGATTGCAGACATACATGTCTGGTGTAGGAGGATCAATAGCAGCTGAAGTTAGTGCTGCCCCCTATGAGATGGACTTTTAGGCAAAAAGAGTTTTACCCTTTATAGTTGGAAAAACCCCACAATCTGTGGGGAAAGAATTTTACAGCAATTAGGGTTAAAATGAGTAATTTCTTTTTTAAGCAGGGGCTCTTTGAAGGCCCAACACTTTCACCGTTCCTATCCAATGGAAAACTGATACACAAGTGTGGATAGAGCAGGGCCCTAAGAAAGATAAAATTAGGCCTTATTAGAAAGTACAGGAAGCTTGACCAAGGACACTTAAAACCTTCTTAAGTCCTTGGAATTCCCAGTTTGTTGGGGAAAGAAATCTGGAAAATGGAAATGTTAACGGATTTAAGAAAAAGTGAATGAACAGATGGAAACTATGGGAACTTTTCAGCCTGACTTTATCTCCACCAGTTGCCTAGAGAATGGCCCCTTTTGGGTCATAGATATTAAGGATTGTTTCTATTCTATCCCTCTGATAAGAAGGATAAAGATTTGCCTTTTCAGTGCCCAGTGTTAACTTAGCTGAGCCTTTTAAAAGATGAATGGACAGTTTTGCCAAGGAATGAAAAACAGCCCTACTATGTTCAAATGTATGTTGCTGCTGTTTGTTTCAGTAAGAAAAGCATTTCCAAAAGTTATTATTCATTACATGGAAATTTTGGGATGGCATGAGGAACAAATGTTAGAGGATGCTACAAAAGACCATGAAAACTAGAATTAAATTATACATAGACCAGAAAAATTCAAAAATGTCCTTTTCTTTTAGGATATGAAGTAACCCTAAGGGCTTAAGTTCAAAAAACTGTCCTTAAGAACAGAAAAGTAAAACACATTGAATGATTTTCAGAAATTGATAGGAGATATCCAATGGATGGACCAGTGTTAGGTTTGATACCTATCAGTTACAATGTTATATAACATTTTAAGGGGAAACAGTGTTTTAAATTCACCACGCCAGCTTACAAAAGAAGCCGGGTTTTTGAGGAGAAGTTGGGATTTTCCAATGGGTTGAAAGAGTCACCAAAACCCGAGATATGTTTTTCCACACAAGAATCCACAGCAGTCCTTCATCAAGGAACAGGATAGGAGGGGTGAACCTCCTGGCACAACCAGAACAAAGCCTTAACCCTACCCAGGCTTGTGGCTAGAATTTTATTAAAGGCCACTAACAAGCAGTAAATTATCGGGACAAGACCTGACAAGATATAATTTTTATACCAAACACAAATTAATGTGTGTTGTGAAACCCAGAGTGGCAAAATTTTATTAGCCATGGTCCAAATTTTATAAGGGTCTCCATTAAAGATAACTAGACAACATAATTGGCGATGGACTTGGAAAAGTTTTAAAGTTCCTTTAAAGGACCAAATCTTCAACATCCAAACATTATTTGGCTTTGTATTCTCATGATCTAAGATAAAGAGAGTAGTCAGAACCCTTTCAGCCCACTCAGCAGAATGAATTGTACGATCATTCTAGCCCTTACTTATTATCCAGGAGACATAAATATAATATCTGATTCGGCCTATTCAGTAAGAGTGGTAAAAGAATTGCCACAGCCCAAATAAAATTTGCAGCCTCTATTATATATCACTTTTAAGAAACTTCAAGGCAAGTGAGAAAGCATCCGGTAAGATCTAATTTATATGTCCATTCTCATAGTGGACTTCCCAGGTCCCATATTTGATAAAAAAGGCAGATAGCCTTCTAACATGTTGGTCAATACCCTTTTGTTCCAAGGCCCAGGATCTTATTCAAATATCATAGGGTTTGGTTTTTTACAATTTGAATAACAAGAGGGAAGCCAGGGTAGTAAAAGCCTGTATTTGCCTTCCTTTCCATGTCCTACACTGCCTCCAGGGAAGAACCCCTCGGGTTTGAGACCCAGGAAATCTGGCAAATGGATGTGACCCCAATAAATCTTTTGGTTGTCTGTCTTTTCTCCATGTTGTAGACACCTTTTGGGATTCACTTTTTGCAATGCCAGCAAAAGAGACAGCCGAGGGTCACTGAACTCACACAAGAGTTATGGGTAAACAATAAAAAAGACAATGGTCCTGTTATACTTAAAACATTTTGACACTTTTGTGCACAGTATAAGATTTTTACACACGGGCATACCTTTAACCTCAAACAGGAATAGTGGAGAGGAAAAGAGATATTAAGACGCCCTCCAAAAACAAAAAAAAAGGGGGAGCCAAGGTAACCCAGAGAACTTCTAAACTAGCCTTTATACTATTAACTTTGATTTTTGAAAAGATGCATGCCTGGCAGACAGGATAACCCACTGGGAGGTCAGTGTCCAGGGTGAGCAGCCCACTATCTTTAGATAATGCCAGGTGATGGGAGAGACCCCAAAGTGGTGAATGGAAAGGACCAGATAGGGTAATCTTTGGGAAGAGGGTTTGCTTGTATCTCACAGGTGGAGAAGGAATCAGATGGGTGCCAATGAGCCATATTCCCTTGTCCATCGCAGAGAGACAGAGCAGACTCTGAAACAAAGGAGAAGACCCAAGAAAACGGGTGGTTTGTTGCTGATTGTGCTCCCCATTGAAAGAGCGTGGCAGTTATGGGTTTGACTCATGGACATCAAAGATTGTTGAATTAAACCCCCAGGAACAGGATTTCTGAGACATAGGATTTGAAAAATTGGATTCTAAATAGGACTTGAAAACCTAAGGAATCATTGATTCTCTGAGAAATGATAAGACTGTTACAGGACTTCAAAACTGGAATATTGGATTCCCTAAAATAAAAAAGACTTTTAGGACTTCAAATACCAGGGGATCATTGATTCCCTGACATGTGAAAAATGGAAAGATTGGTTTTGGACTATTTTTGGCTGCGGAAGGTGTATGTGTGACTTTTTATTTAATACCTCCTTCTAGGACTTCTGGATCTTTTCCAACACCATGTTGATTTATATTGTTTGTATTCCGCTACTTTGTGTACAACATGTTTCTACACCACACGAGCCTGACGATGGGGGAGGGTCATCCCTTAAAGCCCCTCTGTTATTGCTATGTGCTTGTGTAATACCTCCATGCTGATGGTTTGTGCATAAAAGACCCTTCAGCTCAGAAACCGCTAGAACCCCCATTTCCCTTTGGTGCTTTTTATCTCCCTTCCTGAGATGTCAAGGGCGTGATACTCCTTTTTAGTGCTTTCACCGCCTTTCCTGAGAAGTCAGGGAGGTTGTGATTACCCTCCTTTTGCGGTGCTTTCCCCCCTTCCTGAGAAAGGGAAGGCTGTGATCACCTCCTTGGGGCTCTGACCTCCTGAGGACTCAGGGATGGCATGACCACCTGTGCCTAAAAAAAAAGAAAGGGAGATGTAATGGGCTGAGGTTTGAGTTAGCACTGAGGTCCCAAGTATGGAGGTAAATAGTAATTGCTATACCATTAATATACATGATTGATGAATGGTCCCTGCCCACCTTCCATGCAAGTCCTGATGTTGTTAGGAAATGACGATTTTGGTGGGTGGAGGGGAAAGAGAGACAGGAAGAGAACCTGGGAGAGATTGGGCCTGGGTTCGAGACTGAGTGCTGGGGGGCTGCTGGTCGATAGCTTGACTAGCTGCACAATTGCTTTGGATTCTCTTCCACCTCCAAATCCTTCTTCACTAAGAATAAAGACTGACAATTTTCCCTAACCTGAATTCTGACTCCTGCGATTTAAAAATACAGATTTAAATATCCTTTGAAAATTTACAATTGAGAATGGTTTTTTTTTTTTTTCTTTTTCATAATTATAACTTTTTATTGATAGAACCATGCCTTAATTTTTAAAATTATCCTTGCACCGCTTTTGTTCTGATTTTCCTCCCTCCCCCCCCCTCCCTTAGATGGAAGAGCTAATAATGTTAAATATGTCCAAACCGATAAAAGGGAAACAAACCCGGCCAAAAAAATTTAAAGGTTAACTTGGGAAGAAAAAAAAATGAAAAGTTTCATTTCATTTACCAGTGTTTTTCTTGATGTAGCTCCTTCTGTCCATCTTTGATCAATTGGAACTGAGTTGATCTTGTTGTAAAGAAATTACTTCCATCAGAATAATCCTCATAAGTATTGTTGTTATAGTGTATAAAATCTCCTGTTCTGTCATTTCACTCAGATCATTCATGTAAGCTTCCAAGCCTTCTCTTATTTTCTCTTATTTCTTACAGAAAATAATATTCATAAAATCTATATACCAAATTTACCAAACATTTCCAATTGATGGGCATCCATTCATTTTCCAGTTTCTAGCCACTACAAACAGGGCTGCCACAAACATTTTGACACATACAAGTCCCTTTCCCTTCTTTAGTATCTCTTTGGGATATAAGCTCAGTAGTATGGCTTGATTTCTTATAAATTAGTCAATTCTCTATATATTTTGGAAATGAGGCCTTTGTCAGAACCCCCTTATGTAAAAGCTAGTTTATTGTTGCCTTTGTCTGATTAGTTTTGTTTGTAGAAAACTTTTTCAATTTGATATAATAAATTTTTTATTTTGTGATAATAATGATTTAGTTTTCTTTGGTTAAATTCCTTTTTCTTCCAAGGTCTGAAAGGTAAACATCCTATGTTTTTCAATTTGTGTATAATCTCATTCTTTATGCCTAAGTCATGAACTTATTTTGACTTTATGATGGTATACAGTGTTAAGTGTGGGTCAATGCCTAGTTTCTGCCATAGTAGTTTCCAGTTTTCCCAGAAATTTTTGTCAAACACTGAGGTTTTTTCCCAAAAGCTGGGGTCTTTGGGTTTGTCAAACACTAGACTATTAAATTTATTGACTGTTTTGTCCTGAATCTAACCTATTCCATTGATCGACTAGTCTATTTCTTAGCCAATACCAAATGGTTTTGCTAACTGCTGCTTTATCATATAATTTTAGACTGATGTTAGGCCATTTATTTGATTTTTTTTTCATTAATTCCCTTGAAATACTTGACTTTTTGTTTTTCCATATGCACTTTGTTGTTATTTTTTCTAGATCATTAAAATAGTTTTTTTGGGAGTCTTATTAGTATAGCACTAAGTAAATAGATTAGTTTAGGTAATATTTGTCATCTCTACTGTATTTGCTTGCCCTATCCAAGAGCATTTAATATTTTCCAGTTGGCTAGATCAGACTTAATTTCTGTCGAAAGTGTTTTGTAGTTTTGCTCATAAAGTTTCTTATTTTCCCTTGGCAGACAGATTCCTAAGTATTTTATACTACCAGCAGTTACTTTAAATGTTATTTATCTTTGTAACTCTAACTATTGGATTTTGTTAGTAATATATAAGAATGCTGATGACTTATGTGGGTTTGTTTTGTATCCTGCAACTTTGCTAAAGTAGCAGATTATTTCTCCTAGTTTTTTAGTAGAATCTCTGAAGTTCTCTAAGTATACCATCATATCATTAGCAAAGAGTGATAATTTGGTTTCCTCATTACCTACTCGAATTTCTTTAATCTCTTTCTCAACTCTTATTGCCAAAGCTAGCATTTCTAATACAATATTGAATAGCAATGGTGATAGTGGGCAGCCTTGTTTCACTCCTGATCTTATTGGGAATGGTTGCAGTTTGCCCCCATTACATATGTTGCCTACTGATGGTTTTAAATAGATGGTATTGATTATTTTAAGGAAAAGTCCATTTATTCCTATACTCTCAAATTTTTTTTTAATAGGAATGAATGGTGGATGTTATCAAATGCTTTTTCTCCATCTATTGAGATGATCATATGTTTTTTATTATTTTGATTATTAATATGGCCAATTATACTGATCGTTTTCCTAATATTGAATCAGCCCTGCAATCCTGTTATAAATCCTACTTGATCATAGTGCATTATCCAGGGGATGATTTTCTGTAGACTTTTTACTAATATCTTATTTAAGATTTTAGCACAAATATTCATTAGGGAGATTGGTCTATAATTTTCTTTCTCTGTTTTCAACCTACCTGGTTTAGGTATCAATACCATGTCTTTGTCATAAAAGGAATTTGGTAGGACTCCTTCATTCCCTATTTTATCAAATAGTTTATATAGCATCGGGGCCAATTGTTCTTTAAATGTTTGGTAAAATTCACATGTAAATCCATCTGGTCCTGGGGATTATTTCTTAGGGAGTTGATTAATAGCTTGTTATATTTCTTTTTTCTGAAATAGGACTATTTAAGTAATTTACTTCCTCCTCTGTTAATCTGAGAAGCCTATATTTTAGGTTGTCAAATTTATTGGCATAAAGTTGGGTAAAGTAACTCATTATTTCTCTAATTTCCTCTTCATTGGTGGAAAGTTCTCCCTTTTCATTTTTAAGACTACTAATTTTATTTTCCTCTCTCCTTTTTCTAATCAGATACACCAAAGGCTTATGTATTTTATTGTTTTATTCATAAAACCAACTCTTAGTTTTATTTATTACTTCAATAGTTTTTTTACTTTCAATATTATTAATTTCTCCTTTTAATTTTATAATTTCAAGTTTAGTATTTTATTGATGATTTTTAATTTAAGTTTTTTTCTAGCTTTTTAAGTTGGAAGCCCAATTCATTGATCTTCTCTTTGTCTATTTTATTCAAGTAAGCCTCTAAGGATATAAAATTTCCCCTTATTTGCACTTTGGCTGCATCCCACAAATTTTGGTATGATGTCTCATCATTGTCATTATCTTGAGTGAAATTATTAATTTTGCCTGTAATTTGCTGTTTCACCTGATTATTCTTTAAGATGAGATTACCAAATGAGTTTTTTTGAGGAAAAAAAAAGGAAAATGAGCTATATGTACAAAAATTATTCATAGTAGCTCTATCAGGGCAAAAAACAAAACAAAAGAAAACTTAGAAACTGAGGGAATGGTTATCAATTAGGAAATGATTCAATAAATTGTGATATATGTTTGTGATAGAATATTAACATTCTCTGGGAAATGATGAACAGGATGCTCTCAGAAACAAAACAAAATAAAACAAAAAACTAAAATGTCCACCATGGTTTCAAACAAAGTGAAATGTACTGTATATCATGTTCTGGGATGAACAGGTGTAAATAATTTTGGTATTCTCAGTAGTACAATTATCTACAACTAATCTGAAGGACTTCTGATGAAAAATCCTATCTATACCCAGAGAAGGAACTGATTTATGTCTGAATACAGATTGAAGCATTATTTCTTTCTCTCTCTATTTTTTTCAAATTTTTCTTAAAGGATTTTATTTCTTAGTTACACAGCCTTTTTCTCCTGACCTTTTAAGTAATGTTTTTGTCTCTATGCTGAGATATCTAAAAACCACCACTAGTGATGTTGATTCAGAGGTTCCTACACCAATTTCTACTTTACTTGTTTGGTCTCAAGGCTGGAGCAAGGATTGGGGCTGCAATGGCATGGCCTGCACCTAGAGTGCTTTCTGGACTCCTACAGTGTCACAGACCTTTCTGCTAATTTTATAAGTCATCTTTATGGCAATACTGTTGTCAGGGCAATGATCAAAGGCAAGGCTGGAATTTTACAAAGGACAGAGAGACAATCCATCATACTCTTATATGTTTATAGTATATATTAGTTGTAGATAATTGTACTACTGAGAATACCAAAATTATTTACACCTGTTCATCCCAGAACATGTATATATATATATATAAAAATCATCATACCCTTAAATGTTTATAAAGCATAGTTAAGGTGTAACTATTCTGGGGGTCCAACAAATTTGTACCTGAACTCCCTGTCTATATATACTTCTTTCAGCTATCTTAACAATGGAAAAAAATTCTTTTAAATTTCAAGTATCATCCTTATCATTAGGAATTCAGACAGATTTGCCTATAGCAAGTTCCTTATTGTTTCTTTTTCCTGATTATCCCTTATGTTTCTCCTGAGTCTTATATTTGAATGACAAATTTTCCATTGAACTCTAGACTTTTCATTATGCATGCTTGAAAATATTCTATTTCATTGAATATTCCTCTTTTCCCCTGAAGGATTATACTGTTTTGGTGAGTAAATCATTCTTGGATTTAATCTTAGCTCCATTGCCCTCCAGAATATCATATTACAAGCAATCTGATCCTTTATTGTAGAAGCTATTAAACCCTGTGTTATCTCAGCTTTAACTCCACTATACTTGAATTCTTTCTTTCTGGATATTAGCAATTGAAGTGGGAGTTCTGAAATTTGGCTATAATATTCCTGAAAATTTTTATCTTGGGATCTCTTACAGGAGGTTATTGGTGGATTCTTTTTTAAATTTTTGACTTTTTCCTGGCTATGCATGTACATTAATTTTTTTTCTTTATGGATCATATTGGAAAAGAAAATTCAGAACAAAAGTGAAAAACCATGAAAGGAAATAAAATAGAAGAAAAAAAGTGAATGTAGCATGTGTTGATTTGCATTCAATCTCCATAGTTCTTTCTCTAGATGAAGATATCATATTCCACCAAAAGTTTATTGAGATTTCCTTGGATAACTGAACCATTGAGAAGAATCAAGTCTTTCATAGTTGATCATCACACAATAGTGTTGTTAACTCTATAAAATGTCTTCTTGATTCTATTTGTTTCACTCAGCATCAGTTCATGTAAATCTGTCCAAGCCTTTCTAAAACCAATTTTTCCACAATGTTTTAGAGAACAATATCCCATTAGTTTTATATACCATAGTTTATTCAGTCATTCCCTAGATGATGGACATCCACTTATTTTCTGATTCTTTCCCACTACATGAAGAGCTGCTACAAATATGTGTGTGTGTGTGTGTGTATTGCACATGTGAGTTCTTTCTTCTCCTTTATGATTTCTTTGGGATACAGACTAGGTAGTGACAGTGCTAGATCAAAGGATATGCAGTTTGATGATCCTATGGGTATAGTTGCAAATTGCTCTTCAGAATGGTTGAATTATTTCATATCTCCATCAACAATGCATTAGTGAATCAGTTTTCTCACATCCCCTGCAATATTTACCATTATTTTTTTCTGGTCTCTTAACCAGTCTGAGAGGTGTGAAGTAGTACCTCTGAGTTGTTTGAATTTCAATTTCTCTAATCAATAGTGTTTGGAGAAGTTTTTCATAGGATTATAAATTGCTTTAATTTCCTCTGAAAGTTGTCATATCCTTTGACCACTTATCAATTGGGGAATAATTTGTATTCTTATACATTTGACACATTTCCTTATATATTTTTGAAATGAGGCCTTTTTCAGGAACACAGGGAAGCATTGTACTTCCCTTTTAATATTATTTTGTTGGTTTACTTGTACCAAACCTTTTTAAACTAATGTAATTGAAGCTGTTCTTTTTCATTTCATAGTTTTCTCTAGTTCTTCTTTGGTCATAAATTTATTTCTTCCTTCTCCAAATATCTGATAAATGAACTCTTCCTTGCTCTCTTAATTTATTTGTGATATCACCCTTTTTGCCAAATAATGTACCAATTTTGACCTTATTTTGGTATTGGTTGTAAGATGTAGGCTTATACTGAGTTTCTTACATATTATTTTCCAGTTTTCCCAGCAATTTTTGTGAAATAATGAGTTCCTTTCCAAAAAGTTGGAGTTTTAGGGTTTATCAAATATTAAATCACTACAATCATTGATTATGTCATATGTATATAACCTATTCCTCCATGGCCCCAGGCAAAAAGCAGGTGTGGCATGATGACAGCATAAATTATCCAGAGAGTATTTAGAAGTTCAGTATTCAGACATGAGCAATTAGCTGAGAAGCAATATGATAGAAAAAGGGATTACATGATCTATCAGCCAAGAAGCAATTACATGGAAAAAAAGGATTACAATAGAAGGGCAGTATCCAGTGTGAGCAGCTCCAATATAATCACCAGTTGATGAGGAGAGATCCCAAAAATGGTGAATGGAAGGGACTGTTAACTGCTTGGGAGGGGAGGATTTGCCTGTATCTCTACAGTTGAAGAAAGAATCAGATGGGTGCCAATAAGCCATATTTGCCTTGTCCATCAGAGAAAGACAGAAAAAGAGAACCTCAAAACAATTGAGAAAACTTAAGAAACATCAGGTAATTACATCTCTGTGCCACTGGAAAAAGCATGACTATTTACCCAATGTGTATGGCAATTGACTCATGAATATCAAAAATTGTTGAGAAGACTGTTACAGAATTTCAAAACACACAGTAATCATTGGATTCTTTGAGCCATGATAAGATTGTTGCAGAACTTAAAAACCCTAACTACTGGATTCCCTGAGACATGATAAGTTGCAGGACTTTAAAGCTTTCAGGAATCATTGGATTCCCTAACATATGAAGTAATGAACAATAGATTGATTTTGGATTATCTCTTGGCTGCTGAAGGAGGCATATGTGTGAATGTTATATATATATATATATATATATATATATATGTATATATATATATATATATATATATATCCTCCTTCTAGGACTTCTGGAAATCTTTTACAACACCATGTTGATTTGTATTGTTTGTTATATCACTACTTGCATGTATAATTCATGTTTGTTACACCAAATACGCTGTACCAGCTGTGGAGAGAGCCATCACTATTAGCTTGTGTTATATTACTATGTGCTTGTATAATACCTCCCATAGTGATGTATACCTGTTTCAATTGAGACCCTTCAGAAACCTGCTAACAAAATCTGGTTTGTCTCCCTATTTCCCTTTGGTGTTTTTATCTCCCTTTCTGAGAAGTTAGGGAGCGCGTAATCACCTCCTTTTGGGGGTTCTCACCTCCCTGAGAAATCAGGGAAGGTGTGCCCACCTATATTCTAAAACAAAAGAAAGTGATTGATGTAATGGGCCAGAACTCTGGAGAAATATACTTGAGGTAAGGATTCTTACAACAAGATGTTAACTCAGTGAAATTGATAAGACAATGGTTATCTAGTTTAGCAGGGTGATTAATAGTTTTCTGGTTCAGTATGATTGATTTAATCTTACAACAAATAATGGTTCCCTAGTGATATTGGCTTATACTCAGTATGCTAAATGGATTTAATTGCAATAGAGTATTTAAGAGGCTAGAGTCAGACCTAGAGGAGGACTCAAAGAGATTTGAAGACAGAGACCCTCGGAGTGGCTGGCCTGTCCTCCTTTACTAAGACCAAGGCCCATGTGAAGATACCCCAGAAAGCTAACCTGACCTCAGGGGAAGGAGACAGACTGAGAAGGAGATAATAAAGAATTTGGACTTTATTTCTGACTATTCTTGTGGTGATTATTTTGCTGAAACCAAGGCCCATTTGGAAGACTTCAGAGAACTACCAGACATTACATTGATCCCTGGAATTCTCTTGTTGGATTTTTTTTAATTTCCAGTTTCCTCTCTGATTCTAGAATATTAGGACAGTTTTCCTTGAAAATTTCTTAAAAGATGATGTTCGGGCCCTTTTTTCATCATGATTTTTAGGTAGACCAATCATTTTAAAATGATCTCTTTTGCTTTTTCCAATGATATATTTAGAATAGTTTTCTAGTTTTTCTTTTGGTTTGGTTTGATTGTTTCTTGATTCCTCATAAAGCCATTAGCTTTCATTTGCTCAATTCTAATTTTCAAGAAGTTATTTTTCTCAGTGAGCTTTTGTACTTTCTTTCCCATTTGGACAATTTTACTTTTTAAAGAATTCTTCTCTTCATTAGCTTTTTATATTTCTTTTTACACCATTCTTAATTCTCTTCCTAATAGTTCTTCTACCTCTCTTATTTGATCAAAATGTCTTTTGACCCCTTCCATGATTTGAAACCAAATCCTATTTTTCCTGGAGTCTTTGAATTATGAACTTTGACTTTGTTCTTTTTTTCTTAGTATGTATTTTTTTATATTTCTTGTCACCATAGTATCTACAGTCAGAATCGTTTTCTGTTGTTTGCTCATTTCCCCAGCCCATTACTTGGCTTTAACTATTTGTTAAAAGTAGACCTATGTTTTCAGGTTGGACAGTGCATTGTTCCAAGCTTTAGGGATTTTGTGCAACTATTTTCAGAGATCCTTCTAGGGGATATGATAATATGACAACTTCTTGGGATTTATTATTTGTAGTAACATAGATCTAACCATATATGGGTATTTTCCTGTACTTTTGCTTTTTTAGTTTTACATCAGATAATAGATAATTATTTAAGGAGAGGGTCATATTTTAAAACCTCAGTGTGCTGTGACTCAAGCTGAAAAAAAAGTAAAAGATTCTTGGAGTATATGGGAAATAATAATTTAAATTTAAATACTGGCGTCAGAATAGAGAGCTGTGTACATAGACTGTACCTCCAGAATATTTACTAGATAGAGAAGACTCTAGGAAGTTGGAAAAGTATGCTAGAATATTTCAGGTTTCCTAGATCTCTCTCACAAACAAGATAAAATAGTTCTTCAGGATAAACAGATAATGTTAAAAATGGAGAAAGTTGGGACAGAACATTGGTCCTCTTGGGATAACTGGAGAAGATTTGAAGAAAGATATTAGGACTTAGGTTTGGCTCCTGTGAAATGTAAACATGTCCAGCCTAAAACCTCTGATAAACCAAATAGAAAGCTTTGGTGATAGCTGGGCTGAGAGGTAACCTTGGTCCCAGATATATGAATTTTCCTCCAGGAGAGTGTGGGGAACTAAATATCTGACTTTGGGATATTAAGAGAGCCTCTGTTCATAAAAGGCAACAGGTCCAGCTAGGCTGCTAAGATACTATTCTGGGTGAGAAAGAACCAGCATTTACTCGTGAGTACAAAAGTTATGGGACAAGGACACTGCTAGCTGTGGGAAGTTATAGAAGGGTGAAATTCTTCCTTTCACTTCCAGGCTAGAAACAAAAGGAGGACCTAAAGCCAGAAACACCATCTCCTCAAAGATAGAGGTAATTGATTACACTAAAAAACTACTTTTAAAAAACAATCAAATGAAAATTGTTTATAAATTGGATGGTGCAATATCCCAAGCTTCAGGGGTTTTGTGAAACTATTTTCAGATTCTTCTAGGGACCTGTAATGTGAGCCAGCAGTGTAACCCAGTTCTGTGGACTAAGAGCTCAATAAACCACTGCTGCCACCTTGACCACTTTATGGTCAAGCTGCTGCTGCTAATCACTGTTCCCATACCAGACCACTGTTGGTCTATTGATTCATGATTTCCAAAGCCTGCTGCTGGATTGGTCATTTCCCAAATACTCTCACCCCATTAAGGCAAATCTTTCCTATACACCTTCGAAGTTGTCCCTGGCATCTGTGGGCAAAGAGGTCTGGATTGCTATTGATTCAAAGGTCACAAGACCCACCCCTCATTTGCTGGGGCTGGGGCTGGCCAACCAAAGAAAGAGAATGGTTTCCATTCTCCAAATTCTTTATTATCTCCTTCTCAGTCTGTCTCCTTCCCCTGGGGTCAGGTTAGCTTTCTGGGGTATCTTCACATGGGCCTTGGTCTTAGTGAAGGAGGACAGGCCAGCCACCTCGAGGGTCTCTGTCTTC